>NW_015168777.1:36490-54408 GCF_001447785.1 Gekko japonicus | reverse complement strand
ACGCGAGCACCAATTCTTCTGAAAGGCACAATGCATATCTATTACAGCTTTGGATGCCCCCTCCTAATTTATCTGGGGTCTGGTACACATGTACTGAAGCCGAAAATCCACACATTCCCTCCTTTCTTAAGAAGCACTGATCATGCATATTTGGAGGATCACATGTAGCACATTCATTCTATATGTTTTGTCACAGCATCAGAAAAATAATCTCTGAAATATATTCTCCAGCCCAGCCAGGAAAATTAGTGTATGAAAGTAAAGTGGAATTTGGGCACTGAACAAAATTCTGCAGCGTTAGATAATTCTGGCTGGGTCACAACCTGTAATTGTGACTTTATGTGAAGTCTGAAAAGCTGGACTGGGAACCTTGTGCACATTGCCCAAAATATAATCAGTGCAGATAGGAAGTAGTTATACATGTGTATTCCTTTGGAGTAAATGACTCCTCCCCCTATATTTCATATCACCTTCTACTTATAAACACTGTAATATTTGTTCCAGACCTTTAAATGCATCTGTATATGCATCCCCATGATTTTTAAATACATTCTTTTAAAGAAATGGAGGGTTCCTAGTCCATCAGCATTGT
Organism: Gekko japonicus; assembly: GCF_001447785.1. NCBI lineage: Eukaryota > Metazoa > Chordata > Lepidosauria > Squamata > Gekkonidae > Gekko > Gekko japonicus. The sequence continues at coordinate 53,816 of NW_015168777.1, read as the reverse complement.
ATACTAATCAATAGTGAATCAGAAACTCAGATCATTTTTGAATTATCTAGCCCATGTCCCATGACCATGATTAACTCAACTTGGTTCTCATGAATGGACTCTTTCAATCTCCAGCAATCTCACTCCATTTGGAGACCATTTAGATTCCACTTTTAATGTAAGAATTGCAAAATGATGTCCCTTTCACCTAAAAAAGAGCATATGACTCTGTGACGCCTCCAGGCAGCAGGGGAACACCATAACTGGGGTCCAACTGGTCTTGAAAGCACCGAACTAGTCATGGCTTTCTTGCACAGGTTGTTTTATTTCAAGTTGACCATTCCAAGCACCTGAGTTGCATCATGCAGTGTGTGGTTGTGGTCACACCGGCAAGGTAATTGCACTTTGTTTCCACTTTAATTTAATCAGGAACATTTTTCTTTGGGTTGGGCTGATTAGATGCAGAAGGTTTTAAAAAAAATTGCACAGAGTGGTCACAGCCCTAATCACAATCATTGTGAAAGATGGCTGTCCAGATGGGCAAAATCGTACATTCAAAGAGCAAGTGCCAGGAAAATACTTGATTTTCCAGGGGGCAGGAAAAGCCGGAACCATTGTGAGAGTGAGCCTGCTTCGGCATGGGAGGCAGATTGGCACATGTGAACGGAAAATTTAAATGTGAGAGGGAAAAGCGGCAAACCATGATCAAAAGGACCGTGTGAACGCACCCTGTTTTACCCAGTAACGTTACCAGCTAAAGCAAGATTTGCAAATTTAGATTTTCAGAACTGCATCCATAGTTCAGTTCTATATCATTTAAAAGTTGGCCAAGATGAGGAGAACCTTGGTTCCAGTGATGACTCTTAAAATTTGCCCTCTTTAAAAATGTAATTGAAAAGAGATTTGCTGTGTCATTGTTGTTTCCTTACCAGTATCTAATCCCTACCTTTCCCCTTCATTTCTGCCCCTTTCCAATGTCCATATCTGAGGCCAAGAGCCCTGGTTTCCTGAACAGAGTTTTCTTCAGAGCGTCTTTCACCTCCTGATTTCTGAGGCAGTAAATGATCGGGTTGCAAAGAGGGACTACAACAGCATAAAGAACTGAGACCAGTTTGCTAGAATTGAAGGAAGAGATGGCTTTGGGTCGGGCATAGATGAAAATGCTGGCAGCATAGAAGATGACAACCACTGTGAGGTGAGAAGCACAGGTGGAGAAGGCTTTCTGCCGGCCTTTGGCAGAAGGGATCCGCAAGATGGTGGCAATGATGTAAATGTAGGATAGGACAGTGACACAGAGTGGGGTCAGGAGGATAAACAAGGCTAAGATGAAATCTGTCAGCTCGGACAAGGACATGTCAGTGCAGGACAAGTTCAGAAGTGGGGATACATCACAAAAGAAGTGGTTAATGATGTTGGGACCACAGTAAGTCAGCTGTGATATCAGGAGGACCTTCCACATAGAGATGAAGAAGCCACTTATCCATGATGTAGCTGCCAGTTGGACACAGAGAGGGCGTGTCATGATCACTGGGTAGCGCAGAGGGAAGCATATGGCAACATAGCGGTCATAGGCCATGACAGCAAGGAGCACACACTCGGTACAGCCTAATCCCAGGAAGAAATAGAGTTGCATCATGCAGCCCACAAAGGAGATGCGCTTATTCTCTATCAGGAAATTTGCCATAGTCTTAGGAAGGGTGACAGTGATATACCAGATCTCTAGGAAGGACAAGTTGCACAGGAAGAAGTACATAGGTTTATGGAGGTTGAAGTTCATCCAGACAGTCACCATTATTATGATGTTCTCAGTCAGTACCAATATGTAGACAATGAAGAACACCACAAAGAGCAAGATTTGGAATTCCACAGATGTGGGAAAGCCCAGAAGAATGAACTCTCTAACTCTGGACTGGTTTTGTCTCTCCATGGTAGAAGGCGTGTTCTGCATAGAAACAACAGTAACAATGGTTAGTTAACAGCTTTTGTTTGTTTGTGGAAAAGGTGCCAGTACACATATATAAGGTTGTTCTGATTTCCAACAATTCCCCCTGTACTCTGCAGATCCCCACTAGGCTGTTTCTTACAGTCCACTGTCCCTTTCTATTGCTGGGGGGAGGGGCAGGCCAGCACACAGGATCAGGACTTGGGAGAGTCCTGTGCATAAGTGCCACTACTAAATCCTGGTGAGTATTGTCACACACAACCCCCCCCCAGTGAGTTACAAAATAATAATAATAATAATAATAATAATAATAATAATAATAATAATAATAATAACAACAATGCTAACACAAATTATATATAAGGAAAAGCATCAAAGAGGCCATTTTCTGAGCAATTCAGTAGATAGAATGTAAAACAAACCGTCTCACTTCCCACCTGCAGCTTGCAAGGTAGCCATAAGCATTTCATTCACAGCCTCCAGGAAATATGTAATAAATTCTATTTAAGTTTTTTTTTAAAATTTTTTTTATTAAATATAAAAAAACAGTTAAAAATAAGAAAGCAAATCCTGGTGTTTATGCAGGGCAAACAGGGAGGTGAACCATTGATTTTTAAAATATAACAAATTCAAGAAAGATGTTATTTTAATTTTTAAAAAACCCTGTAGTATACTAGTAATGTCTGTCTGTCTGTCTGTCTGTCTGTCTATCACCTATCACATTTATAATCTCCCTTTCTTCCTGAAAGTCAAGAAAGATTACCAAATTTTAAATTAATCCAATAATAATAGTATAATATATACAAAAAAACAGTGTAAAGAAACTAGATTTTTTTTAAAAAAAGATGCAATAAAACAGTGTAATACAATAAACAAAGCAATAAAACTGCCTATCCTCCCTCCCCCCCGACATTAAATCTATGGCACTGTTCCCTTTATAATGCCCTCCTTAATGTGCAGAATATTAGTTGGAAACTGGTACTAATTTTCTCCAAAGGAGATCTGTGTTAGTCTGTTACAATAACAATAAACTGGAGTCTAGACTAACCACATTTTTACTGGAAAACTGGGACTGATTTTATCACTCTTGGGCTTCATTTTGATTTCTCTGCACTTGATTACTGTATATCTGGGGGATGGTTCACTGGTATGCATGACTTACTGACTTCCATGGGTGAATGAGTAACCACACTCACACATCTTCGGGTACAATGAAATGGAAGTTACCTGTCTTCAAATATAGGTAGTGCATACATATAGGCACACAAAAGCTTATACCTTGAATAAAACTTGGTTGGTCTGGACTAAAACTTTGCTCTAACCTGAATGTGTCTTTCTTCAGCATCCTTTTTTTGTACTCCTGAACAGTCAATACATATATCTTTAAAGAAATAACACTTACATTTTTAAAAAAAATCTGTGCTGAAGGATTCCATCAGATAACTTGCATAGCAGTGGATGGAGATGTGCGTGTGTGTGTGTTTCTTCCTAGGAGGAGAAGCTGTGCACACTGAAATAAAGAACTGTTTCTACTGTATCCAGATTGAGTAGTTTTGAGTCTGCAAGACAGAGTGAGCCAAACTTATCCAAACCTAGTAGAAAGGTTATGGTCTCAGGTGCTTTCATCCTGCATTGATTTAATAGACTTATCTTAGTTTGTACTTCACATTCCACATATTAGGTCAGTTGGGACATGATGAAATGACACTCTCTAGAAGTAGGCAATAACATAGTCTCCATTCCTAGGGAATTAACTGGAAAACTTTTCCAAAATGTTAGCCCTGTAAAATATTAGAACTGGTATTCATTTTAGTGAGACATTACAACAAACTTTATAGGGGGCACCTGGTCTTCGAGACAGCTGTGCTTCACTTCAGCTGTCATGGAAAAACATGGCTTAATTAATCAAACTATGGTTACTGTGCCTCTGAAAAAGTGGGCTGTAGTCAGGCAAAGCTAAACCTAGAACCAAATATTAATACTCCTTAAGGTATCACAGCACTTCAGCATCCTTTTATTGTACTCCTGAACAGTCAAGAGATAGCCCAGGCTATCCCAATCTGAGAAACTAAGCAGGGTTGGTCCTGGTCAGATGATGATGATGGTGGTGGTGGTCAGGGCCGGCCGCAGAGAAGTGCAGGGGAAGGGGGAAGCGCGCCAGTCTTGGGCCCTTTGCCAGGCAGGCAGGTCTGGGCCCGGAAGCACAGAGGGCTGCACGGGGCGCAGGGCTGGTGCTGGCAGAGAGCGAGGGCCCAGGGCGGAGGTGCGGCCTCCCTCTAGGCAGCGCAGGAGCAGCAGCAGGAGCAGCGTGGCCAGGAGCGTCTCCTGTGCAGCGCAGAACCCCTCGCCCGTCCAGAACACAGGACCCCTCATCGCCGAGCCACTGGAGGGGTGCACGGGCTGGCCTTGGCTGCCGCCTCCCTACATGGGGACTCTCCAGGGCAGTCAGAGGAAACGGCGGTGGCCGTTCCTCCTCCTCCGGGTGCAGCGGGCGGGTCTCAGGCAGCCCCGAGCCAGGCCAAAAGCAGGCAGGAAGGAAGGCTGGACGGGCTTCTCGCCGAGTCGCCTCCCCCCCCAGGCTACCTGCAGAGGAGGAGGAGGAGCGCGAGGGGCAGGACCCAGCGCCAGCCGGGCATTCCCCACCGGCGCCCCCTGTGCAGGGACTCTCCAGGGGACCCCGCCTCCCCCCCTACCTGCGAAGGAAGAGGAGCGCCTTCCAGAGCCACCCGCCCGCGCCTCTCCCCCCCAACACCACAAGCGGCGGTGGCGGGCCAGGGGGGAGGTGTGCCTTGCCTGCCCCCCGCACCCCAACCCCGCACCCCCGCCCCTCATCGCCCCTCAGCTCTGCAGGTCGGCCTGCCGGGGCCCCTCGCCTCTCCCCCTGAGGAGGAGGAGGAGAAGCGCCTTCCAAAGCCAGCCAGGAGGGCCTTGCCTGGCGGCAGCGCCACAGTTTCCAGCTGGGGGCGCTGATTGGGCTGGCGGCCTGGCAGTGGCCCGGGGATTTGCTCCTTGTGTGCCTTCCTGCCTGCCTCACCACGCTCCCCTTTGCCCCCTTCCCTCGCCCTTCTTGCCCTGGCCAGGCTGCAGGCTATGAGAGGCTGCTGGCGGCCGCCCCTGCCTCTCCTCCTGCGCCCCAACGGCTGGCTCGCGCTCTAGGCGACGGCCTAGTTCGCCTAGTGGGCGAGCCGGCCCTGGTGGTGGTGGTAGTAGTAGTTATTATCATCATATGACAGTGCATGTAGTATAGCCAGGAGATCCTAAGATTGTATGGCAGTCAGTTCTAGCTCTTTTAGTGTTAGGCACCACTAGGAATGGTGAGCTAGACTTGTTTTTAAGGCAAGAGACATATCAGAGGTAGTTTGCCATTGTCTGCCTTTTGTGTCACATCCCTGGTATTCCTTGGAGGTTGCCCTTCCAAATACTAGCCAGGGCCAACCCTGCTTAGCTTCTGAGATTTGATTAGATTGGGCTATCCTGGGCTATCCAGGTCAGGCTACCCTGGTCAGTATTTGGATGGGAGACCACCAAGAGATACCAGGGTTGTGACATGGAGGCAGGCAATGGCAAACCACCTCTGAGTGTCTCTTGCCTTGAAAACCCAGGGTTGCCAGGTCCCCTCATCTTGCTGGGGGGGGGAATCTGGGAGTCATTCTGGGAGTGGGCAGGAATATCCCCAATGCACTGACATCACACAGAAGTGATGTCATTGTGTTGGCAACATCGGGGGTGATATTCTGGTTTTTGGGCAAAACTATGGTAAAATCAGGGTCAAACCATACAGTTTTGCCCCCAAACCAAAGTGTCACTGTGCATGATATCAGCAAGTTGGGGACATCATGCAGGGATGTTACTGTTTGTGGGAAGGGGTTTCTAGAACAGCCGGCCAGCTGGCCGGCAGTGAGCAAAAGCTCCCAAAAGTGGGGGATTCCCTGCCTGCACCTGGGGAATGGCAACCCTGTGAAAACCCTACAGGGTTACCCCAAGTTGGCTAAAACAAATAATCAAAGGTATCACAAGACCCTTGTTTATTTCTGATGTAAGACTAACATGGCTACCCCCTGGAATTTCAGGTAGTGTGGTTATCTAAATGTGGGCCACTGCACTATGATTAATCAGGGCAGCTGAAACCAAGATCTGAAACATTTTTTTTAACTTAACTAAGGTTCTGAGCAGCATATGCATGTGGACATCCTGACTTAAGCCTGGTTTGATTCATGGGGCTGCCCTCACCACAATGGAGGTTAGAAAGCCAGCCAGGTCTTTGCAGGGGAGGCTGGAGACAGGAAGAGGGAGATGAAAACAGCATCTGTCCAGGCAAATCTGAATCTGAAATTTCATCTGTAAACTGAATGCTGGTTTCACAGATTAATCATAGTGAAAGTATAGTTTTGCATTATGTCTGGACCAAACTTGTCCCTTGCTCCATATATATAAACACGAGTCTTGGTCTCTGACTGATGAATTACTTGAGGTAATTGTTAACAGAAGGAAATAGTAGTAGTGGTATATTGGCTCCAAGCAGCTTTTTTGTTTATTAATTTATTTTATTTATTTAAAATGTATTAGTTGCATTTCTTGAAGAAAGGTTAAAGCACTTGGGGCTCTTTAGCTTGGAGAAACGATGGCTGAGGGATGACATGATGGAGGTTTATAAGATTATGCGTGGGATAGAGCAGGTAGAGAAAGAGGTACTTTTCGCCCTTTCTCACAATAAAAGAACTTGTGGGCACTCCATGAAATTGATGAGTGGTTGGGTTAGAACAGATAAAAGGAAGTACTTCTCCACCCAAAGAGTGATTAATACATGGAATTCACTCCCACAGGAGGTGTTGGTGGCTACAAGCATGGACGGCTTCAAGAGGAATGGGATAAACATATGGAGCAGAGGTCTATCGGTGGCTATTAGCCACAAGGTATAGATAGGGACTCCAGGGCAAATGATGCTCTGTATTTTAGGTGCTTGGGGGGGGGCAACAGTTGGAGGGCTCCTAGTGTCCTGGCCCCACTGCTGGACCTCCTGATATCACCTGGTATTTTTGGCCACTGTGTGACAGAGAGTTGGACTGGATGGGCCATTGGCCTGATCCAACATTGGCTTCTCTTATGTTCTTATGTTCCTTATGGAGCCCAAGGTGGTTTACAATATGAATAAAATACATAGAGTACAGAAATACATAAAGCCAAAATCTAAAATCACAATTTAGGACTGCTTTAATCAAACACAATCATAAATAAAAACATCTTCAGCTGCCTCCTGAAGATCAAAAGAGAGGGGGCCAGGTTGTTCCATAATCGTGGGGCTGTCACTGAAAAGGTCTCATCTTGTGTACCCACCAAACAAGCTTCTTGGATTGCTGGGACATTCAGGAGGGCCTCTCTCTGTGATCTTAATTCCTGGGAAGGAACATATGGAAGAAGACTCTCCTTCAGATACCCTGCCTCCAAGCCATATAGGGCGTCAAACATGCGGCCTGGGGTCCAAATCAGGCCCCCAGAAGGCTTCTATTGGCCCGCAGTGGAACTGGCTGTCTTCTGCTTCTTCTTCCAGTTCTGCTGCTGCTGCATCATCATAGGTTTGCAGCTTACAGAGATACACCTGAACAGCATACTCAACATTGCAACAGCACAGACATTTTGATGCAATAATTCAGAGCAAGAGGTGTCAGTTATCAGACACTTTTAAATAAACAAAATATTGCAAGAGTGCTAATGTTTTAAGCATGATTTTATTTTAAGTAAAAAAAACCACCCTTTGTGTTTGTGTCCTTTATAAAGTTTATATCTCCGCTATCTGACATTACATTTAATGACACAAATGGCCCAGCCCAACAAGGTCTCATTTATGTCAGATCTGGCCCTCATAACAAATGAGTTCGACGCCCCTGATATAGGGTATTAAGGAAAGAGGGGTCCTTTTGACCACCAAATTTTTTTGGCTATACTGGGAATCATTGGCCCTTCATGTACAAAAGCCATGTATGACAGGAGTTATAATAAGGAGGGGAACTGAGCAAGTAAAAAACCTGGCTGGATTTAACCCAGTGCAGTATTGATTCCTAACACATCACTGGTTAGGGTTGCCAGCCTCCAGGTGGGGCCTTCCAACTGACTTGGGCCCCAATAGGGTTGCCAACTCCTGCTGTGGAAATTTCTGGAGATTTGAAGGGTGGAGCCTGGGGTTCAGAGAGGGAAGGGATCTCACCAGGGTAGAATTCCATAGAGTCCATCCTCCAAAGCAGCTATTTTCTCCAGGGGAACTGATCTCTCTTGTCTGGAGATCAGTTACAATCCCAGGAGATCTCCAGCACCCACCTGGAGGTTGGCAACCATAGGTCCCAATAATATTGTTGCTGCTGCTGCTCCTCCTCCTCCCCCTAGTCCTCTCTCGTGGTGGCCCTGTTTAGATGAGGAACCATACTTCCTGTTGCTCACCTGGAGTGTCTGGAGGCTGGGACTGTGCAGAAGCCACTACTCCCAATAAAAAAAGACAGACTGTGCTGGCTACAGAGGAAAGATAGAAAATCAGAGGAAGTAACAAGGTCTCCCAGTTGCTCCAAGCATTTAATTAACTGAGCAGTGTGCTAGAGTTGTTAGGGGGTCAATTGATCCTGAAAGACCCATATTCAAGTCTCCATTCAGCCTCGGAGCTTACTGCATGACCTTGAGCCACCTGCTCTCTCATTCCAACCTAACCTCACAGGGTTTTCATAAGGATAACATGGTGAAGGGGAGAATGAAGGAGGCTGCCTTGAGCTCCTTGGAGAAAAAGCTGGGTAAAAGAAAGCTTGTAGTACCTCCTTCCTCTAGCCAGTGCATGCTGAGTGGCTGCAGATCATCTCTGGAGTTCTGGTATTTGCACTTGGCTAGAGGTAACATTATTAAGATCTTAATCCCTCTTTACCCGATTTGTCCCTGAAATCCAATAATCCTTTTCTTTCCCACTTTTTTTAGGGAACTGGAGACTGTTTCCAATCAATTCGATTTTGATCAAAGTGAAATTCAAAGAGAAAAAGGCAGGAAGGGAGGCTCTGCAACATTTCAGAATTTTACTCTGGAGATGCTCAGAGGCAGGCAATGTCTTCCCAAACCTTACTATCATCCAACCACAGCAACACTTTGTGTTGTGCAACATAAAACAACTGCAAGGGAAGAAGTTACAAAAAAGATGCCTTGATTCCCCTCCCAATAAGAGACATCCCTCAAAATGATTTGCTGTGTGAACTAGTATCTGGTTGTGGACTGCAATAAATTATTCATTCATTCATTCATTCATTCATTCATTCATTCACCCCTCTTTTTGAAGAAGAAGAAAAATAGAACAAGAGGAATTAGTGGCCATATCTTTAAAAAGGACCCTTCAGAAAGAAAAATTCCCCTCCCCATAACAATGCTAGCCAAAGGTCTTTCCCTGTACTTTGCAAACGTTGACTCCACTCTGACTTTGAAACTAAATAAACAAGTCAATGATTTAAAATAATATATTAATTATCAACACAATGGATGAAAATAATTTTCAGAAACTTGTTAATATTTCGACTCATGCTCAGCAATTATTAGAACATTGTTAGTGGGGTTTTTTTTGTTGGAACAACAACAATAAGCATAGTATTAATGATAATTATAAGAATAATAGCCAGCCTGGAACAAATAAGATTATGCCACGATTGTCAAAAAGTTGTCACAACTACCAATTCGCTTCACTTAAATTTGATGGAAAAGAGTAGAGTACTGAATCTCAAATCCATTTGTGCTCACATCTGTTTTTGATAAAGCAATAATAAATACAATATAAATACAAATCATTCTGCATCAGTTTTTAAGCAGACAGTGTCTTCCTCAAGGCATCTTTGACTTCCTTGTTCCTGAGGCAGTATATGAGAGGGTTCAGAAGGGGCACTACAACCGTGTAGAGCACCGATACCCATTTGTTGGAGTTGTAGGCATACATGGCTTTGGGCCGTGCATAGGTAAAGAGTGTAGTAGAGTAGAACAGCACCACTACTGTAAGATGAGAGCTGCAGGTGGAGAAGGCTTTTTTCCTGCCCTGAGCTGAAGGGATCTTCAGTACAGTTGAAATAATGTAGATGTATGACATCACAACGATGCAAAGTGGGACCATGATCACCATAAGGGCTAAGATGAAGTCCACCAGCTCGGCCAGGGAGGAGTCGGTACAGGAGACATTCAAGAGGGGTGAAATGTCACAGAAGTAGTGGTTGATCTTGTCGGTACCACAATACTTCAGCTGGCCAATGAAAGTAAGCTTGATGGCAGAGGTAATCAAGCCACATGTCCAACATCCTGCTGACAGCTGGGCACAGAAGGTGTTGCTCATAATACTTGGGTAACGCAATGGGTTACATATTGCCAAGTACCGGTCATAGGCCATGACGGCCAGAAGGATATACTCGCTGCATACGAAGGTGACAAAGAAATACAACTGTGTCAGGCAACCCTGGAACGAGATATATTTATCTTGTGTGAGAAAATCTGCCAGCATTTTAGGGACTATGATGGTGACGTACCAGATTTCCAGGAAGGAAAGGTTGCACAAGAAAAAGTACATGGGCTTGTGAAGGTTACTGTTGAGCCGGATGACTAAAATGATGATAAAATTTTCTGTGAGAGTCAGGAGATATGCCAGGAGGAACAGGACAAAAAGTAGTACCTGAAGCTCAGCAGAGGAAGGGAATCCCAGAAGGATGAAATACCTGACGTTGGTCTTGTTTCTTTCATCCATTTCTTGAAAGCTGAATCAGTGCTGTGATTAGCAAAGACTGAAAGATGCAATGCAACATCATTTGGTGGTTTTGCATGCTCTAGCATTTTTCAACCTACAAGACCTTTCAGTATTGACATTTTTAAATTCTTTAATCATGATAAAAGGCATAGAAGTTATTTTCCCCCTGTAAATGTCACAGCAAACATGTTGTAAGTTACATACAACTGCTTCACTTGACAGCTTCAAGCAAAATAATGCTGCAAACCTGTACCTTGTCATTCAGGTGTCCTCAAGTCATCTATGAACCAACTTGTCCCTGAATGGAAAGCTCAATGATTTCCATGGGATTAAGCAACCTAACCATGCTTTGGACTGCACCCTATTTTCAGTATATGTAACTGGTTCCAGATTGCAGTCTAACACTGACATGCCAAGTACAATTCCTTCAACGTACATTAATTAGAAATCAGGGATTTATTTCCAAGTCAGTCTGCCATTGTTCGTGATGCCATTGCTGTGACAAGGTTACAAGAATACCATCTGCAGAACCAAGGGGGATACTAGGCAAAAAAAAAATCTGCCCTCATTTTTGCCCACGGACAGTAGCTGAAAGTCAGTCATTCAAAGTAATTTCTGTAGGGGTTTTGCCAATGTACTGAACTGTCATCAGAATCCTCTTTAGCACATTAGCTCTTTGCTAGAGGGTTGGCAAGCTGGACTCCCTTACTCCCCTGTTATAGCATGCTACTAACAGTGCCACCATGAACAGAATTACTCCAGGCTATGCCCACTGAAAATTAACTTAGACAGGAGTAACTCTGTATGCTGCTCTGCTCTTCACAATCAATTTGGGCAATTAGCTGTGAAATATAATTACAGAATAAGATAGTCCAGCCAGCCAACAGCTTCTTCCCTCTACCAAAGAGCTGATGCATTAAAGAGCACATGGGACTATTAAACAAATCATATTTTTTTTCATCCATTCTTACTTGCAGGAATAACTTCTAGAGGGAATATTTAGTCTTCCTAAGAAGTAGAGTGGCCTGCCAAATCAGCAGCATAACAGGTTCTCTTATAGTGCAATTATGTGCAGAGATAGACAAATGTAAGCCCTATCAGTTGGATCCAATCAGCTTTTTAATGTTGAAAAGGGAAGAAATCCCCACTAAAATAAGCTGTGCTGGTGATAATGGTACAAGCATGGTCAAGAGCCATGTAGGATTGGGGCTGCGGGAAGAAATTTGGTAACTCTGAACAAGAAAGCTTGCTAGATCCTACCAAATGTCTTTTATAAATTACAGCATTTAAACATGTTCAATACTTTTTCACCTCAATTTCTCCTCAGAGCAGCCTTGTATGAGGGGTCATCATGGGCCAGTTGAAATATGTTTATACATCATTTAATGACTGAAGTATCAAATGATTCTGTGTATATATGTGCCACCAAAGAGCTATCATCATGTATAGAATGTCCATATTACACCACACCCCCTCAAATGTAATGCTGTCTAGTGGACAATGAGAAATCAAATCATATACTTGCATATGTGAACTGGCCCTACAATTTTCAGGGGAATTGGATTTGAGGGACAGTAATTTGCCCAAGGTTATGCATGGCATAAACGAGATATGGGACCAGGTCTTCTAGGAAGACATCCAACTGTCTATGCACTACCAACCCCACTGTTTCATATTGTCTTTCATATGGATACAAAATATATTTGTTAGATAATCATCTGTGCAAATTTATACACTTAACTAGTGCATGTGTCACACCAACTGAGTATATGTTCCCTCTTGACATGCATAGATCTTTCAGTCAAAGCACAATAAGCAATTTTGTAAAAGAAGAAATAAGGGATTTTACCTGATATATATGTGAGTGGGAGTTTTCTTCCCCGCCCTTGTCTTGCTATGCAGCTGCATACAGCATGTGTTAGAAGAGTGGGTTGGTGTGGGTTTGTATTGTTGCATGCATGATTATCTCCTTATCTTCTCATATCTTCATCTTGGGACTAGAACTGAAATTAGCACTTGAATCCCAAGGGTCATAGCCTCAGAAGATGTCCTCACCCCACTCATTTGCTATGTTTCCTAGAACTAAAATGGGAACAGCTAGAAGCTATTGCATGAAAAGTCCAGTTAATACCTGATCACAGAAAAGAGAACCCTTAACCCACACAGGAACTACAGGATTTTAAAAAGCATGCTATGTTATAAATAATGTTATACATATAAAGAAATATTGACTTTTTTGTAAAACCAATCTTTCTTTCTTTCTTTCTTTCTTTCTTTCTTTCTTTCTTTCTTTCTTTCTTTCTTTCTTTCTTTCTTTCGCATTGGTTGAAGGGAAAGTGTATGTTCTTCTCCCTCATATAAATAAATGGAGCTAAGTAATTCATAGGGATCAGGAAGTCCTAACTAGCAATTTATTGGTGACTTCTTGCCAAACTATACACTACGGGGTTAATTTCTATTTCTCATCCTCAGCTTGGCCTGAATAAGATGTTGATTCCAGGAATTTTACCCTCAATGCTTGTGTTAACCTGTGTCCACATTCACATAATTTGCTTTGAGGTGTGTCTCTGTGTGTGTTTTAAAAAATAGCTCTGTACTGGTGGCACAAAATTACTACTAACATTTACCCAGAAGTGATGTCACACCATCAGAATGACAAGAGAATGCTCTAGGGTTTGGGCAAAAGTCATTGGTTTTACCTATGGTTTTACCATACAGTTTTGCAGAAATACTGGACCATTACCTCAATGTCATGCTGGTGATGTAACATGACTTCCAGCAGGGTTTTTCTTCTGGAGGAACGTGCTGGAATGGAGTTCTGGAACCTCTTCAACAAAATTATTTTTAAATGTTTAAAAGTTCTTGAGTTTTCAGTATACATATTGAAAACTTCATTTCCCTTCTGATAGTTCCAACACCTCTTTTAAAAAAGAACAAAGAGAAAAAAGCCCTGACTTCCAGTATTCCCTACTAGTGATGTTGTGCCACCAGCCCTGTAAGAAGAGCTCTGTAAGCTCTCATGGCTACATTAGGGGTGTGTCGCCTAATATGCAAAGGAGTTCCTGCTACAAAAAGAGCCCTGGATATTATATGGAGAATTCTTGAGGCCAGTTCTGGATTTGGGGAGGGGGGCTTGGCAAGATGTCATCACATGGTTCCTACTGCCAATGTCCCCCCTCCTACAAAGCATGTACGAGTCACTAATGCCCTAAGGGAAAGAGATGAATGATTGAACTGTGGGTGGGAAAGCCAACAAAGATGGTCACTCTTATGTTCCATTGCCACTCTTTCACTCAGCCTCAAGCCCACCCCCCAATTGAATGAGTGAGTAACAATGTTGTCTAGGAAAAGGCACTTATTCACCATTTTCACGGCAAGGAGTCAGACATGACAGAAGGTTTTCTTGCTTGTCTGGGTGTTTTTTAAGTGAACGACATATTGATCAGGTCTTGTGATATTGTTTATTGATACACTGGAATGTGTTAATTGGAAGACTTTTGCATTGTAAAAAGACACAGTTTTTACAAATAGTATAGTTCATTGAGAATTTTACTCTATTACTACAGTGGGCCATTCAAAATGGGGATTGTATGTGACTGCCAATGTTCCCTCTAAGCTGTGGGGTCTTGTGAGCCAAAATTCAACTTTGTGAGCTACTGGCATTAAAGTTGTGAGCGAGCTGTTTGGCTACTGCATAGATTAGTGTGCTCTGGAGCCCTCCTTCCTGGACTAAGACCAAAATGTGTGAGCCAGGGGCTAAAAACTGTGAGCTACCTCACACCAACTTAGCTTAGAGGGAACACTGTTGACTGCATATATTTATTTCTTATATATAAATTAACTGATGAATGCATTGGTCACTGATGAACTTTAAAAATATCAGAGAGCCTACTTCTTAAAATAAAAGGACCTCCATCCTCTTGTCTCATCTAAGCCCAAATATCATTGTGTTACATCTATTAAATACCATCGAATACTAAGAACCATGACAAAGGATTTCTGCCTCTCAGCACAGCAGGAACAAAATCATGTGCTCTGCATAGATGGCCTGACCCACATGTGGGACAAAACCCTGTTGCTACACAATCTCTCCTTTTTTAGTCTCTTCCAGGTAATGTTTTATTATCTTTATTATGGGCTGTAGCTGCCACAGAACCTCATAAGGGAAGGCCTGGAGATTACAGCCCTCCTCACTATCCAGAAAACCAGGAGCTGCTTGACATTTTCCTCTTTGCCCACCAAGTAGAAACCCATCTCAAGTGGCAATTGCTCTTTGGGTGAGTGCATTTGTGGAGTGTTTAGAGATTCGCTGAAATATATGAGTAAGATGATTCACTGCTTACATACAATATGAAATTAAATTAATAAAAGGAAGGCTTGATCCAGAGATCTGCAAGAGGAGTAAGACGCTTGAATGCTTTAGTGATTACACATAGTGGCATTACCACTTTGCTCTTTTCTCGGTGGGTGATTAGGGATCCACTAAATACACCTATCAAATGCTTGTGAAAAGCTTGCTGTTATGCAATATAGTACACTGGATTGAATGCTGGATGTGTGAAGCCTGGGTTCTGATCCTCACTCTGTTGTATAGTTTAAATCCCACCCCTCAGCCTATCCCATCTTACAGGCAGGGTTGTTGTATGGATAACCACCCCCCCCCCATCAGATTCTCAAAAGCCTTATTTTCACAGTACTGATTAGGAATATATGCATACTAGGAATAAGGCCCATTGTGGAAATAAATACAATAAGCTCTAGAAAGAGGCTCTGGGAGAGTGCCAAGGCTTTGGGCACTCAGCATCAATTTGCTGTGGTGACCTCTTCAAACCCCACCCTCTCCAGGCTCAACCCCTAAAATCCCCAGGAATTTTCCAACCTGAAGTTGGCAACCTCATCCCAGCTAACCATCAACCTACCATTACCTGCCCCTCTGATTGAAGCTAACTTCTGCCCTCCTTCCTGGAGATCAGTTGTATTTGTGAGTGATCTCCACCCTTCACCTGGAGATTGGAAACAATGGTTCCCCAGGAGAAAATGTCTGGTTTGGAGGGTGAAGTCTATGGCATTGTACCTGTCTGAGGTCCTCAAACCTCACCCTCTCCAGGCTCCACTCCTCAAATCTCCAGGAATTTCCCAACCTGGAGTTGGCAACACTATCTTCTTCCCAGCCTAACATCAACCTACCACTATCTGCCCCTCTGATTTCAGCTTTCCATCTCCTCCCCCCTCCCTCCTGGAGATCAGTTGTAATTCTGAGTGATCTCCACCTCTCACCTGGAGATTGGCAACACTGGTTCCCCAGGAGGGAATGGCAGGTTGGGCGGGGGGCGGCTAATTGTACCTGTATGAGGTCCCACCCCTCCTCAAACCTCACCCACTGCAGGTTCCATCCCTCAAATCTCCAGGAATTTCCCACCTGGAGTTGGCAACCCTATCTCCCTCCCAGCCAATCATCAACCTACCTTTATTTCCCCCTCACTCTTCAGCTTTCCATCTCCCACCCACCTTCAGTCTCTACCCAGGAGGAAAAGTAGTCTTTGTCTGCAATGGGGACCAAAGCAGCTTACATCATTCTCCTCTCCCCGTTTGACTTGCACAACAACCCTGTGAGGTAGGTTAGGCTGAAAGTCTGTGACTGGTCCAACATCACCCACTCAGCTTCTACAGCAAGAACCTGGTTCTAGCAGACCCTGCTCTGAAGCACTGACTGCTATGCCTAGGGCAGCCAACTTCCAGGTGGAGCCTGAAGATCACCAGGTATCACAGCTGAACCCCAGACAGCAGACCTCTCCCCCTGGAGGAAATAACTGCTTTGGAAGGTGGGCTTTATGGCATTCAGCTGAGGCCTCTCCCCTCCCCAAACCCTGGCTTCCATAGATTCTACCAGAAAATCTCCAGGAATCTCCCTACCTGGAGCTGGCAACCCTACTCAGGACAGGCCACAATAAGTTCCTCACAAAGGCCTGTGAAGGGTTTCCTTCCTTTGTCTGAACCAAGCTTGGTTGCCTACCACGGTGAAACGGTCTCAACTCTCCAGTTTACAACTCAGCTGGATGGGCTGGAATCTATATTGATGCTGCCCTGCCCCTTGGGATAGTCCCTCTTTTTTCTCACTTTTTGGCCTTGGGGCAGCTGGGAACTGTAGGCCAGCAGATGAGGAAACCCCATTCAACCCAGTGAGTGATAACCCTGCAGGCCCCTCTCTGGAATGACAGCTCAATTAAACCTTATGGGGGAACATTTTAAACAACCAACCACAGACAGCAGCCATCTTACAAACACAGGTAACTGCCATTTTATTACACCTACCAACAGCATTAAACCTACCAACTGTGCGATTGAACAACAACAAAGTATATCAAGGGGAAACAGAAATGGATTAAACCTTTGACATTACAGTGGATAGTGTCTTCAGTAGATATTCTAGTTCCTAAACTATTAGCAGACTCACAAATAGAAAATTTAATCATTTTAGCTAAGTTTTTAGTTCAAGTCATGAGAATTCTGGCAATTTACAAGAAAGCAGCTGGTTTTGTATTAACCCTCTCTGGTCTGAATTCTTCCTTTCTTCGTCATAATCCCAGTCATGTTTGATAAACACTACTTAAGACCTAAAGGTCTTCCTTCCTTCCTTCCTTCCTCCCTCCCTCCCTCCCTCCCTC
>NW_015168777.1:24595-36480 GCF_001447785.1 Gekko japonicus | reverse complement strand
GTCATGATAGATATACACTACTTAAGACCTAAATGTCTTCCTTCCTTCCTTCCTTCCTTCCTTCCTTCCTTCCTTCCTTCCTTCCTTCCTTCCTTCCTTTCTCCTCAGGATCTTTTTTTTTTTTTTTTTAACAGAAAGGCAAGTTTAAAGGGTATCTTAGAAGGATCTCAAATTATTATTTTTTCTTTTGAGAAGTGGGTCTGTTTTACTATTTTATTTTGTACATTGTTGTTTTTTGTTTTTAATTTACTCCCTACTGCCACAAAGGAGCTGCGGTGGCTCAAGTGGTTAAGATGCTGAACTGCAGGATGTGGAAGGTCAGTAGTTCAGCAGTTCGAGACCCGAGTTGCCACATGATGGAGTGAGCTCCCGTCTCTAGTTCCAGCTCCTGCCAACCTAGCAGTTCGAAAGCAAGAAATTGCAAGTAGATAAATAAGTACCACTTTGGTGGGAAGGTAACAGCGTTCCGTACGCCTTGGTGTTTAGTCATGCCGGCCACATGACCATGGAAATGACTTCGGACAGCGCTTGCTCTTCGGCTTGGAAACGGAGATGAGCACCACAACCCTAGAGTCGGACTCGACTGGCTTTCGAGCAAGGGAACCTTTAACTTTACCTTACTGCCACAAAAGCAATCTTGCAGAAAGGCAACATTTATATAAGGATAAATGACTCGAATGAATAATAATAAATTGGCTCTTCCTTTTATTTAGCTTGCATTTAACCATACACACAAACAACAACAAAACCATTCTAACACAACCCATGAAGGAAGGAAATGTGTCTCTAGATTTGTATACTCTGCTGAAGTACTTCTGCAGAAGATCGGTTCATGCTGAACTGCATGGGAGTTAGTGTTTGCATGCTCCCCCTCACTGAAGAAAACATCTGGGGGAGTGTTAGCTGATAGGGGAATGCTCCATGGATACTTTCGAGGGGATGGAGGTGCACTGGTTAGGCTGGGCTGTAGTTGTCTCCTCCCCTCATTCTGGCTCAGCTCGAGCTCCCCACCCTCCCTCCCTCCCTCCCTCTTTCGAGATCATCCGGATATAGCTGGTTGTCTGTTAAGGGGCTGAGCAGGAATTCTTTGGGCCCTCACTCAAATTGGCCGGTGGGGGTCTTCTAACCTTCTTTGAATGGTCCTGATGGGCCAGGTTTATCTGGTTAGGCCCTAACTGGATTGACAGGAAAAGCACAGGCTAAGGGGAGCTCAAATTGGTAAGCTCCCTGAGATATCGGTGATGGGGGGTCCTCAAACTGGGTCCCCTATTGGCTATGCAGTCTGGGCAACTCAGCAAGGGCCTCTTCGGAGTTGGGGGGGATATGACAAGCCTCAAGGCTAAGCAGTCAAGGGTGGGGACTATGCCCCTCCATCTCCTCTGTGCACACAATGCAGGCTATGGTCCTGCACTGGCTCTGAGCTGGGGTGGTTTTGCCCTGTTAGGAGGCTTGCCTGGCAAGCCCATCACAACATGTGCTTTAAAGAGTCAACTAGTTCAGCAGATCAGCTTGTTATACATAGTTCCCAGTTTAACCCATAATTGGTGTTGTGTTTTCATTCAGTGGGTGGTTGGGCAAAAAGCTGCACAGTCTTATGCTGAGTTACTCCAGTGAAAGCCCAATGTTAGACACTGTAAAAAAAAAAAAAGTCAAAGAAATAAGCATTTACTGCTTCTGATGAAGAGTTAGTGGAACACATTGCTGTGTGAAATAAGACATGTCAGGCTAGTTGCCTTTGACATTTACTAGAACAGAAAAGTGGGGTGTGAATCCTAGAAATGAATAAATAAACAACAAACAAAAGGGCATCCCCTCTCAAATGTGTTGTTCTCCCATGGAAAACTGGAAAGGTGCTATGGAATTGTCAACCATGCTTCCACCTGCTCCCCTCATAGTTCTTTTACAATGTTACATAGCACATAATGCCAACATTAGTTGGAACTAGTTGTCAGGTGTAGCCTCATATATTAAGTGATTTGTTAAATTTATTAAATTGCTCTGTGACTTCCATGCCTCATTATGTCAGATTCTTCCACAAGTTGGCAGAGATCAGTCTTTCTCCCCACAAACTGCTAAGGCCCCATTAGAATCCTTGAACTGGAGAGGAAATGACTCTGGGAAAGAAATAGGAAGCCAACAACACGTTTCCGGTATTTAATTTGCTTTCTAAAGTTGTTTTTTTTCTTTTCCTATACTTCCAATGATGATGTGAGGAAATGAGAAAGGAGAGAAATCTGTGACTGAAAAACAGACATTTGATGTGACTTGATAGCTGAAAAAATATAAATGCAATTTTAAAAGTTACATTTCAACTTGATCTGGATTATTTTCATTTGCCTATTTTCCTCAATAATATCTGTCAGCATTTCTCACATATGAATCAATTCACCTTTGAACTGGACTGGAATCAGCTCAACTCAGATTCATATCTATACAGTTCAATGACAATAATTAAAGGGTAGCGAGGAAATAAGTTTGAGGTAAATACTGCAAAATGTGGCTGGGGCAGATCCAGGCCTGGCTTCCAACTGCCATCAGAGGGATGGCTAGAGGCAGTCAGGCAAGCTTCAACTTTCACCTCGAGAATGCATATATCAGTTTGGAAACAATTTTGGCTGAAAAGTATGATACAATATAATATATAATATATATTAGAATTGTTCATGCTGGTTCTACCATTAATTAAGATGAGGCTGCTCACTTCTGGCAGTAGATTTCAGTTTACCATTAAAGGGCAACGAGTGATCAATTATATAATTAAATATTTCATTTTTAACACCATAATGGCTGGGTTTTCTCATATTTTTTTCTTCAGGTGCCAATCCCTCCCCTTGAAAGGCACACCCTTAATGAGTAAATTTAACAAAAAATGAAGAAATTCCAACAACATTAAGAACTATCTGTCTCACTCAATAGCAGTCACTGGAATTAAAACTTTGGGGAGAGACCTAGTGCTCTTGAAAACTTTCTTGAGAGCTCCCTTGACCTCTTGGTTCCTCAAACAATAAATGAAAGGGTTCAGCATTGGAGTGACAATGGTGTATACAATAGACACCAGTTTGTTGAGATCAAAAGGGTGGATCCTCTTTGGCCGTGCATACATGAATAGAGTGGCTGAGAAGAAGATGACAACTACAGTAAGGTGAGCAGCACATGTGGAGAAGGCCTTTTTCCGACCTTGAACAGTGGGAATGCGCAAAATGGTGCCAATAATGCAGATATAAGAAACTATGGTGACCGAAAGTGGGACCAACAGAATGATCAAAGCTAAGACAAAATCCACAATTTCAGCCACTGTCATATCCTCACATGCCATATTTAGCAATGGAGAAATGTCACAGAAAAAGTGGTTAATAATATTAGGGCCACAAAATGGCAGGCGAGATATGAAAAGAACCTTTAGCATTGAGGCCAAGAAGCCAGTTAACCATGAACCCACTGCTAGCTGCAGGCAGAGGCGCTGGGTCATGACTGCTGGATAACGTAATGGATTGCAAATTGCCACAAAACGATCATATGCCATGACTGCCAGAAGAACACACTCTGTACATATGAGGGAGCTGAAAAAGTAGAGCTGAGTCATGCACCCTTCAAAAGAGATGCTCTTGTCTTCCACTAGGAAATCAATCAATAGTTTGGGGACAATCACACAGACATACCATGTCTCAAGGAAAGAGAGATTGCTGAGGAAGAAGTACATGGGCTTGTCAAGCTGAGGGTTGGTTTTGATGACAGCAATGATAATAATGTTCTCCAGGAGAGTCAGGACATAGATCACCAGGAATATCACAAATAGAAGCACTTGCAGATCCATGCTGGTTGGAAACCCAACTAAAACAAATTCTCGGATGATAGTCTTGTTGTTGTGATCCATAGGTCTGCAGTACTGAGGATGGTACACAGTTGCAATGAAGAAAAAAGCTATCAATTCAAGAAAGGCAACATGAGAAATAAGGAAGTTTAGAGAAGGAAAAAGAAGCTTGAATCATACTGAGGTCACAACAGATATTTATTTCCTATGTTACATGGCATGCATTTTGTTTAGTTTCAGGTTTACAAAGCTCAGTGACAATGTCTGGAATACACTCTATAGTCATATAGTATACTCTGAATTTTTGTGATTTTTATAATCCTATCTCAAATGTGTCTGCCAACCCTAATTATAGTGGGTTTAGAATTAATAGGAATTTGATGGAAGGATTTGACTATTTTCAGTTTTCTAAGCACTTCTGCCATATTGCCAAATTTTTCCAATAGCTGGGGGATTTTTTGGGAGTGCATGTTCTATTCTGATGGGCAATAGTTCTAAGGTTTATATCCTGGAGACAATAGTTGTTCACAACAACTCCTACCCTTTAACTGGAGATGCCAGGGATCAAACCTGGAACATCCTACACATACAAAATATTCACTCCAACAGTGACCTACAGTATTAGAACAACAGACCAGAATCTCGAGGATCCAGGATCAAATTTCCACTCTGTCATGGAAGCTAAATGAATCACCTTGGACTGGTCATACTTTTAAAAAAAACGTAAAAAAACTTTATTGCTGAATACGCAGTCATACTTATTTTCACAAGCTGGTTATTGGAAGGATAAAATGGAGGAAGGGAGAAAGATGTAAGCCGCTGTCACTCTCCACTGGGGAGGAATGTGAGGTATTAATATCTAAATACATTATCCCTTCTACAAAACTCCCTCATCTGTGCATTTGTTTAAATATTAAAGCTGTAAATCTCCCACCCTGTGTGACTTTTTATGATAATGATTTATTAAAAACAACAACAACAAACAAACAAACAACAACACCCTACATTGGTGAAGACAGGTGGTAAGATTTTGGAAAATCTAAAGTATTTTTCCTGGAATTAAATCCTTTACATGTTAAGCCTCTGCCATTGCCAGACTCTGGCTTTGTCATTGCCCAGATTAATGCAAATAACTATGCCTTAAAATCTAGAGGAAACGCTCAAATTTGGAAAAATCTTCTGCTGGCTTCTGAATTACCAAAATGGAAACTTACACATAAAGAAATTTAATAAAATTCAGTTGGAGGGGAGCAACAAAACTTCCCTCCCCCTGAAATTTGTGACTCCTTCCTCCCACGGTCTTCCTATTTTGGAGTTTGTTTGCTTATTTATTTATCTATTTGCATTTATTTAAAACATTTATTAGCTGCCTTTCTCCCTTGCAGAACTCAAGGTGTTTTACGATGACTGAAGTTGAACTAACCATGCCACATTTCAATTATTGTCACCATGTAGTGTTATAGAGAAGAAGCAGAGTTTGTTATAATTCCATCTCAAAATTTATCCAAGGAGCTCAATACAGCACGGACACTTCTCCCAACCTCCATTTTATGGTGTGAAGTAGCTTAAACAGTTTTACTGACTCAAGGTCACTTACATTACCATCCTCCTTGAAGTTCAACTGGCTTGGACTGAAGTAAATTTGATCTGCTATTGAACTCTGTGGCGATGTGGGAACTTGAACATAGACCTCTCCAGTCCTAATCCCATGTTCTAGAGAGCAATCCTATGCTGGTGTACTCAGAATCCTGCTCAAGTCTATTCAATGGGCTTTCTCTCAGGAAACTGTTCTTATGATCACACTGCTGGGTACCATAACACAATGAATAGTGTAGGTAGATAAGAAGTAGAAAATAGGAGGAATGAATGTTTTACAGTGCTTTACATGGTAGGAGTCTGCACATGAGTTGATGCAATTTTTCAAGCACATACCCAGCCCCATTCAGAGAATACAGTTTCCCCAAACTACACCCACTGCCAAAACCACATTTGCAGCTGTTTAAACTCTACTGCATATCAAAAGGGGGCTTGCAATAGTGTTCTGAATAGCAGGGGTTTAGAGAAAGAAATTAAATATTCACTCTACATGCAAAGGAGGAGGGGAGGGAAACTGTGTACATTTATGACATTTCAGTGAATCGTGGCTAATTCATTTCTAACTGAATCACTGCTTCAGTGTTCCTTTCTTCCCTGCCACCTTCCATCTTTTCTAGAGCACTATGTTTAGTGCCGGATGAAATGAAGAATCACAGTACACCTTTTCAAAAATGGAAACTACAAAAACAAATCACAAGCCACTTAACTTTTACCTGAGCTGGAGGTGAGCCTTAACGGGCTTTTTCACATAATCTGCTGGTCAGGAGTTCTTCCGTCTAGTTTGGGTTGGATACTGTACAGTAAAATTTACAGCTGCTGGAAAGGCATGTCGTTTGACTTTCCCCTTGCCACCTGTGCTTCTGACAGAAAATGAGCACTTCAGGAAGATACTATAAGGAGACACTGCTACAATCACCGAAGCAGAAATAACCAAGTTGTTAGGAAGGGAAATGTGCCTGCCAGAACTATCTAGCTGCTGTATAAGAATTCAGCAGATGTTTTCTCACTCTGAAAAATTATCGGGGGAATTAAAGTTTTCTTTCTGTGCTGAGGGGCTGGCAAACTTAACTACCGAGAGCTTTGTTCTGTTGCTTTTTTTTTCTTTTTTTGGCCTTTCACCTTTTCATACACCTCCTCCTTGGTACAAATTATTCAAATTCAACCATTCTAGATCACCCTACCTATTCAATATTTCCAATTATAACCTCAGGGTGTCTTTCCTTGCCTTGTGCTTCCAAACAATGTACATAGTACTGTAGGAGGGTCAATACTTTCAAATTCCAACAGAACATGTATTTGTGACTCACTAGCCACTGAGAACCTTCCCCACTGTATTTTAGCTTGCTCATTGTACAACACACCCAGAGACAGATTCTTGACAGGAATTTTATTTACCATAAATGCGGATTCTGAAAATGAGAAGACTGCATTTCTGTTATCAGATACTGATGATTTTGTATCCTACGAGAGCCAGTTTGGTGTAGTGGTTAAGTGTGCGGACTCTAACCTGGGAGAACTGGGTTTGATTCCCCACTCCTCCACTTGCACCTACTGATGTGACCTTGGGTCAGTCACAAGCTCTGGCACAGCTGTTCCTGAAAGAGCAGTTTGTGTCAGAGTTCTCTCAGCCCCACCCACCTCACAGGGTGTCTGTTGTGGGGAGGAGAAGGGAAAGGAGTTTGTAAGCTGCTCTGAGACTCCAAGTGAAGGGCGGGGTATAAATCCAATCTCTTCTTCTTCTTCTCTTTTTCCTATAGAGTTTCCCTCTTTGCCCTTGTGGCCAAAAAGATTACAGCCAGGGCGGTACCACAGGGGTCATTCTTATAACACGCAGGTCATTTTAACCCATCATTATTCTACTGCATAATTTAATATCTTATGTATGTGATTTTAGGCTTTATTCCTTTATGTATTTTATTGTATTGTATTACTGCTGTATTCGAATGCTCTGTAACTTTGTTATGGCCTATGGCTAACACAATAAATTCTATTGGCTATTCATACCACTTTTTGTCATTATGGTCCTAATTTACAACCCCTTAAATCTTAAAGGTGAATAATTATTCATATCAGTGCTTATTTAACATGATTGGAAAGCTGAGAAGTGGTTTAAGTTAGTAATTCCAATTTCTTATTTCAAATCTACTGTTTATATTAATACAGAAACCTACAGTATTTTCACTGTGTATCTTTGCTCCCTATATGGAGACACTTTGTTTCACAGGCATCTTGGGAAAGTATCCTGATCAGGACTATTCTCTGCATATCATCCTGGTGCATAGGACAGAATGGTATGCTTAAATGAGGGAGAACCCAAATCCAAATTCCCGTTTAGCTACCAAGCTCACTGAACTATCATAGACAACCTACAAGTCTCTCTCCTAGCCTAACTCACAGGGTTGTTGTGAAGATAAAATTAATGCAGTGCATACCACCAGATCTCCTTTGAGGACAAATGCCATAGAAGAAGAATGAATGAATGAATGAATGAATGAATGATGTTTATTTGCAGGCAAGGACCATTTATTAAAATAATACATATCCATTAAATACCAGTAATTTAGCTTTCAGCTCCAAAAGTATTTTGACATATTTAAACATATAACCTTAAAATCATTACAATTTTAAAAGGAGAAGAGTTTAACAATACATTATATCAAAATAAAACTAATTATGAGTCATGCAGAAGGTGAGTGTTATACTTGATCTACTTCTTATTGTGGAATTTTACCAGTTGCAAGCAAAATTTTGCTACTTGTCTGGAAATTTGCTGATTTTCCTCTACCAAAAGTCTCTCTAGATCTGCACTTTCTGCATCAAGTGCTGGTCTATTTAAGGGGTGTGTGTGTGCAATAAGCCTATCCCTATAGACTTGATGAAAAGGACAGCAAAAAACCTAGTGGAACATTTATTTCACTTCACCCACAGAACACGGGCAGTGCCTGTCTTTATATGGTATCTTTTCCCTCTAGAACCTTAGATGAAATAGCCACATAATGAGCCAAGGTAAGAGCTCTTTTATAGGGTGGCACATCCAGATAAGTCAAATATTTAGCCATATTCATTACATATCTGAAGTTATTATGGGTCATAAAAGAAGGAGCTCGATTTAAATCACCATGGCACTCTAGATCACAAATCCTTTGTTTTATTATACTTCTTGCCTGTGTGCTGTTTTGTGCCAATAAATCCTCAGGCGAGAGTCCCATTTTTTCTAAATTAGTCTTGGTCATTCCAATCCATCTTGGCTGGTAGGAATCTTTGTTTATTAGGGGAAGACGTCCTTTTTGATTTGAATTATCTTAAGTTATTGATATGCAGAGGATAACAGTACTCTGGCTTCTATCCTCATTAGACCAGTTTCTAGGCATAGAAGTGCATTTGGCACCGCCAGGGGAACCTGCAAATCCTTGCAAATGAATTTGGATTGAACCTTTTCAAGATCACATAAATTAGTGGCAGAAATGCCCAAGTAGATACCGTAAAGGAGCTGTGCTAATACTTGAGCTTGAAAAAACGTCAATGCTGCCAGAACATACACTGGTGGAACTCCTGATGGCACCTGGTATTTTTGGCCACTGTGTGACTGAGTGTTGGACTGGATGGGCCTTTGGCCTGATCCAACGTTGGCGTCTCTTATGTTCTTACGTACAGCTCTCCCTTAGAACAGCCCTCCCTTAGAACAATAAAATCTCAAGACAGCATGTACTGTTTTCTCAGCTTTTTCCACCCTCATATTACAGTGTGCTGAGTTCCCTCCCGAGTCTTTTATCGATGGTGGAACGTTTGAGTTTTTGCCATAATCTTTGTTTTGAGATTGAATCAAAAGCAGCCTTCAAATCAATGATAGCAGCATACAAAGAGGTGGGACTTTTGGCAGCATAGTTTTCAGTTAGCTGTTGCAACACTAGACAATGCTCAGTTGTCAACCTATCTGCCCTAAAGCCTACCTGCTCTAATGGGATGATTTCTTCTTGTTCCAGCCATGTTTCTATTTTCTCAAGGAGATGTCTTGTATATATTTTACTAATGATGTGGTGGTATTAGAGTTGTCATCAGATTCCCTCTCCCTGTCCTCAGTAGGTCTTTTTAAACGCTTCAAGGTGTACACTAGGAGATCTAGGAGGTCTGTCAGGGCATCTTGATCACATACTGGCAGAGTCGCAAAGGACATTAATAGGTGAGATTCAACATCCTCTTCTGGCCAATTGGACTCCTGAATCTTTTGATCATTCTGGCTATCCCCCAGCAATGGGTGCCTTTTATTGTATCTACTTGTATCCATTGTCTTTAATGGAGAAGGTAAATTTGGGGGAGTTGGGTGATCTAATATTGCCAAAGCATTTGTTGTATTTACTGCCATCTCTGGGGGCTGGTTTTTATTGGCCTTTTCACATCCTGTTGGTCTTGATTTTGGGATTATCCTCCAAATTATAGAATTTTTAAAATGCCTTTGTAGTTTGATCCCTAGCCCATCATATCTGGTAGCATTGGCAAATAAATATGATGGGATATTATCTGTACAGAAATGGAGGAAAAACCATTACAGCATGCGGGACCTTCCAATCTTTCCACTTGGGCAAGATCAATATGTCCAGGGGCTGACCTAAGTAGGGAAGCCAAATGGCCTCCAATTTGGATCTATATATCTCCACCTCATTGGCAGGACATTTACAACAATGCTTTTTGAGTCATAGGTCAAAGAAAAATGGTTCTCCTTTTTCTTATAAACCTCCAGCTTGTTTTCTAGAGTTCTAGATTCTGGACTTTGCAGAGGTATTTATAGCCCCCCCCCTTCTTGTCACCATCAGGTTTGATTCTTTCATGAGCATACTTTGTGCTTTTAGTTGCACAATCTCTTCCCATCTTCAACAATGATAGAATTCTTTCTAGTTAAGTGAAAATTGTTTGCAGGGATTGTGCAACCAGAGTTGTATGGCATATTAGCAATTCTAGTTCCTCAGAGCGCTTGGCTGAATGTATAATGCTTGAGTGGGGTGATAAATTGCAATTCTGGGTTTCCGTGGAAGTAGCCTGGATTGAGGAACAGTCTGGTTCCACCCCCTCCTCCTTCAGGCATTCAAATCTGTTTGATAATTTTATTGGGGCATTTTGACTGCTTAGGAGTAGGAGATATTTTTTCACCTTCAAAAGGGTAAGCTCTTTTCTTCCACCCCATTTGGCGCTAATTATATTTGGCTTGCCATTACATTGTTTATGTTATTCAAATCTCTTCCACTTCCTTATCAAAGCTCCCTTTCACTCACTTCTGTCACAATAATGACAGCAGCTTCAATGCAGCTTGCAATCAGGTAATTACTTAGAGTTTCCTCTTACTCAGTTGTTTAGAGTTTCCTCTTTACAAAAGATGCCCCATTCTAAATCAATTTTCCCCACTTCTGAGGCCTGGAGAATTGCCCAACTAGGCAGCTATTAGGTAACAAATGAGTTCTCAAGACTTTGTTAGGCTAAATAACTATATCAGAACATAAAAAGTTATTTCGAAACCTTTGCAGCTTAGACACATCAGAGCTCTCAAACAAGCCAAGTTAAGCAGTCCGAGTAATGATAAATGCCTGCACATTTGCCCATGCAATTACTGATGGGCATAAGCCCCTGGAATCAAGATGTGGTGCATCTGCATCAGAAATTGTCAAAAGGATGGACACAGTCAATAGACAAGCGGAAATCGAAAAAAACTGTGACAAAGTAATCCTAATCATATATTAAAGAGTCAAAATTATACAATAATGAAAAGGTAAACAATATATTAGTGAATGTAGACGGTGGTCTCCTGAATATCCTGCCGTTTCGATGAATGATCTTCTGAACAAAGATGTATAGCATAAACTGTCTCTCAACAATTAATTTCTTCTGGTGACCTATCAAAAGTATCACTGTTGATTCCACTAATTCATGATACTGTAGTTTCTAGTAGGTCCTTCAATGGGCCCATTGAAATCTGAAACAACAACAACAATTATGATGATGGATTAAAATCATAAAGGAGTGACTGTAGCTTAAAAAAAAATGGATGCCCTTGGTGGCCATTGCTAGGCAACCACAACAGTTATGAAAGCAGTCCAGGCTGGTTTCTGTAGCTAAGAAGCGGGGAGGGGGGGTCCTTTTCAGGGCTGTTTTGGCCTTTAAAAATATTTATTTTTTTAAAGACAAAACAAACATACAGTGGTGGTGGATATTAGTCTATCAGTTATTTCTTTTACAAACTCATGCCTAAATTGTAGTACATTTATGAATTTCACCTTATATCATTAATAAAGTCTCTTGCAAAAAACAGCAACTCTGGCTCTTATCTTATATTCTAATTTCCAACTATTGTGTAGTGGGTTGCCGCATGGAGAAACGACAGACGACGACGTAGTGCATAGCACGCTTTATTGAGTACACAACAAAGACAAGGAACAACGGCCGGCAGGCCAACTATATACACAACCAGGGGACACACCCCTGGGGCCCA
>NW_015168777.1:22207-23908 GCF_001447785.1 Gekko japonicus | reverse complement strand
TAACTCCGATGAGAGCGTCTCCAAGCGAGGGGGAAGAGGACCGAGATGACGAGGAGGTGTTTTCACTGTACCAGCAGCTCCTGTTATCGAAGGTTGCTTAGCTCTTGGCAAGAGGGGAGGAGCCCGGCTCCCTATCTCCTGAAGCCGGGTCCAAGGATTAACCCTGCCCCAGGGGCTCCGGCGGCAGCTGGTTCTAAACTGTAGGCAGGGAAACATAAGAGGAGAGGAGCAGAGATTGTGCGCTTGGATGGGAAAAGGAATGAGGCGC
Source organism: Gekko japonicus (assembly GCF_001447785.1). Taxonomy (NCBI): domain Eukaryota; kingdom Metazoa; phylum Chordata; class Lepidosauria; order Squamata; family Gekkonidae; genus Gekko; species Gekko japonicus. The sequence continues at coordinate 23,640 of NW_015168777.1, read as the reverse complement.
TGAGAAACCTGATAGGGAGAAGGGAGCTCCACGGGAAGTAGGAAACGGGTGAAATCATCGCTCCGAAGGCAAGGAGACAAGCCGGCATGAGAGAGTGCTGGCACCGAACTGCCTGGAGATCCCTGCACAAACTGGCGGGGGGGGGGGGAGGAGGCGGGAGTGGGTGGAGGAGATGGGGAACCGGCGGGATGGGGGAGGGAAAGCTTACCTGCTCCTGCTGGTTCCTCCCCCGCCCGCTCAGTGTGGAGCTCCACCGCCCCCCCTGCGAGTTTCGCGGGTCCTCTTTCTTGTTTGTCCTTAATAGGATTCCTATTTGTCCTTAATAGGATTCCAGGGCTGTTTTGGCTTTTGAAGGAGAATTAATTGTGCCAGGCCTGGCGGCAACCTCTGAACAAATTACTACCATGCAACTTGCATGACTCACCTAGGCCTGGCTGCTTCTTATGGTGCAACAGAAGCTACCCCATGGAAGACATTGTGGTACAGTGGTTACAGTTTCAGACTATGATCACAAATCACCTTTCTACCTTAGCAACTGACTGGGTGATAGGGTTGTCAGGTCCAATAACTGTGCCAGTGGAGGGATTGTGGGGCGTTCTGGGAGCGGGTGGGGATGTCGTGCGGCATGCAAACATCACCCTGACGTGATGTAGGCACACCAGTGATATTGTTTTTTGGGCAAAACTCTGTGGTGAAATTTCCCTCAAACCATAGAATTTTGCCCAAAAACCAGAGTGTCACCCCCCCATGTCACCAATGAGCCTACATCACTTCCGGGTGATGTCAGCACATTATACACAATGTTGATGTTTGGGGGATGGGGGAATTTCCTCCCACCAGTCAGCTGATTGCTGGCAGAAGGAGCCCACGAAAATGGGAGATCCCCACCCCCACCTGGGGAATGGTAACCCTACTGGGCGACCGTGGGCCATTTACACATTCTTAGCCTAACTTGCCTCACAGACAGAAGGTATTGGCCATTAATAGCACCAGGATGCCCCCAACTGGGCTGATAGCCTCCCCTTCAGCCTGAGCCAGGTCAGCCCTATGACAGAAGGGCTGACCTTGGCCCATCTAAGCTGTGTGCAGTGCAATGGAGATGGTGCCCAGCCTGCCTGAGGTGAGGCAGGGGAGTTGGAACTCAGCCCACTAGATCCCTATGTGAAGTGAATCAGGGGGCTAGTGGTGCCTGGCTCAGCCTGTGCAAGGCAACACAGGCAGTGCCACCTGGCATGGTTGAGACCCTGCACAAGGCATGGGAAATGGTGGCATCTGGCCAAACCCCACATGAGGTGAAGTAGTGTCTGTGCCCAGATGAGCTAAGTGCAAGGCGAGGCAGAAGGTGGTGGGACTCAGACTAGCTGCTCCCCACACAAGGTGAGGCAGATGGCAGTGGCACCTGGCCAAGCCCCATGGAAGGCAAGGGAGCTAGC
>NW_015168777.1:18422-21936 GCF_001447785.1 Gekko japonicus | reverse complement strand
CCCCCCCACAAGTTTTGCGGGTCCTCTTTCTTGTTTGTCCTTAATAGGATTCCTATTTGTCCTTAATAGGATTCCAGGGCTGATTTGGCTTTTGAAGGAGAATTAATTGTGCCAGGCCTGGCGGCAACCTCTGAACAAATTACTACCATGCAACTTGCATGACTCACCTAGGCCTGGCTGCTTCTTACGGTGCAACAGAAGCTACCCCACGGAAGACATTGTGGTACAGTGGTTACAGTTTCAGACTATGATCACAAATCACCTTTCTACCTTAGCAACTGACTGGGTGATAGGGTTGTCAGGTCCAATAACTGTGCCAGTGGAGGGATTGTGGGGCGTTCTGGGAGCGGGTGGGGATGTCGTGCGGCATGCAAACATCACCCTGACGTGATGTAGGCACACCAGTGATATTGTTTTTTGGGCAAAACTCTGTGGTGAAATTTCCCTCAAACCATAGAATTTTGCCCAAAAACCAGAGTGTCACCCCCCCATGTCACCAATGAGCCTACATCACTTCCGGGTGATGTCAGCACATTATACACAATGTTGCTGTTCGGGGGATGGGGGAATTTCCTCCCACCAGTCAGCTGATTGCTGGCAGAAGGAGCCCACGAAAATGGGAGATCCCCACCTCCGTCTGGGGAATGGTAACCCTACTGGGTGATCGTGGGCCATTTACACATTCTTAGCCTAACTTGCCTCACAGACAGAAGGTATTGGCCATTAATAGCACCAGGATGCCCCCAACTGGGCTGATAGCCTCCCCTTCAGCCTGGGCCAGGTCAGCCCTATGACAGAAGGGCTGACCTTGGCCCATCTAAGCTGTGTGCAGTGCAATGGAGATGGTGCCCAGCCTGCCTGAGGTGAGGCAGGGGAGTTGGAACTCAGCCCACTAGATCCCTATGTGAAGTGAATCAGGGGGCTAGTGGTGCCTGGCTCAGCCTGTGCAAGGCAACACAGGCAGTGCCACCTGGCATGGTTGAGACCCTGCACAAGGCAAGGGAGATGGTGGCATCTGGCCAAAACCCACGTGAGGTGAAGTGGTGTCTGTACCCAGATGAGCTAAGTACAAGGCGAGGCAGAAGGTGGTGGGACTCAAACTAGCTGCTCCCCACACAAGGTGAGGCAGATGGCAGTGGCACCTGGCCAAGCCCCATGGAAGGCAAGGGAGCTAGCCAAGCACACATGAGGCAAGAGAGGCACCCAGGTGGCCCTACCAAACCATGCACAAGGAAGTTAGGTGCCTGGCCAAGATCAGGGACTCAGTGCCTGGCCTGCATGAGACAAGGAAGGCAGGACCTGGCCCACCTGAGGCTGGAAAAGCAGCACCTCACCATTTGGTTAATTAGTTTGCCTCTTCCTCCCTCCTTCCCTCATCTCCCTCCTCCCTCCTTCCCTTCTTCTCCAAGTTACACTGGTGGGTGTGTGAGAAGGAGAGAAGAAAGTAGACAAGGGTGAAGACATGGAGACTGCCACGTGATGGGAAAGAACAAATAGTGTGGGGAATATGAGATAGGGGAAATGGGGTGCTCCTTGTAAGTGTTTATTTATAATTTCGATTTGCAGTCATTCCCCACTGTGCAAATGGGCCTGCCCTGTCCTGCCCTGGCAATTGGTGCCACACAACTGGGCTGTAGTTTTCTGAGTAGAGGGTGCCAGGGCTAGCAAAGTGTGGAAAACTGAAGATGGAGAGGAGATAAATGTGGATTGGTATAGATAAGAAGGAGAGAAGGAGGCAGAAAAGGATCAGAAACTATGGGGGTTTTCAAGAAAGGGAAAAAAAAGAAATAGTAGGGGAGAGGGCGATGAGATACACCCTGCAAATCCTTGTGGGTTCCTACTTCTCAATGGTTAATCTGGACTGAAAGGAAAAAAAAGAGAGAGAAGGTTAGGGAAAGGCTTCTGAGTCAAGGTAAATCTTCTTTGTCTTGCAGCTTATCTTTGGCCAGCTCTAGGCTTTGAACCTTGGGCTAAGAGCTCATGGCCTCTGGGAATGTACTTGTGAGCAGATGAGGACAATCTCAGCCAGATCTCATTCAGTTGCTGCTAGCCACCTAGTGAAGTCTCTTCCGCTGACTCCCCTACCATTGTTTGGCCCGGGTCAGGTTGTTGTGACTATCTGTAGTTTAAATGGTTTTTAAGTATTTTATCACTTGGGATGTATTGCATTTTGAGATCCAGTGTGGTGTAGTAGTCAGTGTCAGACTAGTGTCCGAAAGGACCAAGTTAAAATCCCTGCTCTGTGGGGTACACATGAATAGCCTAATCTACTTCAATAGGGTTGTTGTGAGGATAAAATGGAAGAGAGGAGAATGATGTAAAACACTTTGTGTTCTCACTGTGGACAAAGGTGGGATATAAATAAAGTAAACAAAGAAATGAGTCACATTTTGGGGGGGGGAAGCACATAGATTTCTTTTACTAAAGTAAACAATATTTACATAAAGGTAAACTGATGCATTCATCCAACACATTTGAGGCCTTTGTTGCCCAACACTAAGACAAGTCTGACAATAAAAATTATAACCAAAATTCAGAAGAGGAGGAAGAGTTGGTTTTTACACCCCGGTCTTCACTACCCAAAGGAGTTTCACAGAGGATTACAATTGCTTTCCCTTCCTCTCCCCACAACCCACACCAGACTTTTTCCTGGAACTGACAAGAAGCTGTGAAGCCCTGTTTTCCATATTGCCAAGCACTAGGAGATTCTATGCTGTGTTATCAGCCAGCCACTGTGAAAAATGGGAGTCACATGATCTCATAATATGGGGGAAAATGTTGAGTGTACAGAATGCATGTATGGGGGAGAAAGCAGCCCGGCAGACTAACCGGGGTGTGTGTGTGTGCAGCACGGCTGAATACACAAATAATTATTTTTTAAAAAACATGTTTTCTGGTGGAGATATTTGTGGCTGTGGCTGTAAATTAAGGGACATGGCCCCAAGATGCCCCACTGTAGCCACAGGCCCAGGTAGAACCCACTGACACTGGCATTGCAAGCTGTGATCATTGGCAACATGTGTGTGTGCATGCTCGTGCCCGTCCAAAGTCAGCTGCAACTCTACCACGCTTTGCACAGGGCTGCAATCTGTATGGGCGAAGAGCTGTCTGGCAAAAGCTCTGGAGAGCTTTTATAGTTTTGTGCCATTAAATTGAAAAAAATGGTGGGGTATTTTTGCCGATGCCCTAGTGGAGTTGCATAGTAACGCTAATTTCCTGCCCTTCCTTGCAAATGTGTGTGGTTTTCTCTTTTTGATTTTCTAATTTGATCCTGCACTCTGGTCGTGATCATTGCAGTTTTTTAGAGCTTGTCCTGTGTGGATTGCACTGTTCCTCCAAATGGATCAATCCTAAGCAATTCTTAAATTCAGCAGTTCACATAAGGTCCATGTGGCTGAGCTGCCATTTTAATGTTAGGCTTCCAGAAAAATGTTTTCAAAGCTTTAGGCTTACCCTCTCTCTCTCTCTCTCTCTCTCTCTCTCTCTTTCTGTTGTTTTCTTTTTTTCTCTCCCC
>NW_015168777.1:0-17809 GCF_001447785.1 Gekko japonicus | reverse complement strand
CTCTCTCTCTCTCTCTCTCTCTCTCTCTCTCTCTCTCCATTTCATGTCAGTTTCATTCTGTGCTGAGGATCTCTCCCTTTATTTTGTTTGAATGCAGCACTAAAATCTTTTTTCTTTTTTTCTTTTTTTGCACTGGGAATGCTGCCATTTGCCTCCTCTCCAATCTCCCCTTTAAGTAAATATCAGCAGGGAACTAAACCTTCCACAGCCCCTTTTAAACTCCCCCCCCCCCATTTTTTTAAATTCAGCAATCTGAGACTACAGTAGTCTCATGCTGCTTGTCAAAAAAAAAAATGAGGGGGAAATGGAGCATGTACACTGATGGAGGGAGGATGGTGGAAAGTACAGAGTGGGTGGTATGACCTTGATGAGGGCGGGGAGTGACTTTCCAGGGGCAGCAAAGGGGTGGGGGAAAATCTGAGGGAATCTGTATTCTTTTGAATTATCTACAGCTTGGAAGTGAAAAAAGGGGTGAAAAAAGTGAAATCGGTAAACAAGCACTCAGAAAACCCAGGAAAACGGCAACCAGAGAGTGAACTGAGCGCCGAAGGGAAGAAAATCAATGCAAAACAACAAAGAAAACCTGACAAACATGCATGGTGAAAGTGAGGGAAAGCACATGTGCATAATAGGCCTAAGACTGCTTTCACACATTGGATGACGTGTTCTCAATGCACTATGACAATTATTTGCAACAGGAAATTATATGAAACAGGAAAATTCAGTTTCCAGCTTCTGATGTAATGCATTGACAATGATCTATCTTGCATGTGTAAAAACAGCATTCTGAGCAAACAGTTAAATTCAATGACTATGGATTGGATCCAGCCAGCTTTACTACTCAACCATGTTCAATTCTTCTTCTTACTACTGCCCCTGTCCAACATGTTTTTTGTACATGCCAGTGCCATGATTGCCAGCATAGTATTGTGGGATAGTCAAAGAGGACAGGCCTTCAGTTTTCACCAGCAGAAACAACTTGTTGGATCCAATGGTAGTTGTAAACTGGGTGGTTCAAGCCAATCTTGAAATCAACATACCAAGTTTTCCCAGGAAAAAAACAAAAAAATATAGAATTTCTACATATTCAGCGTAGGCAGAATTATTTTTTGCAAATGTGTAGTGTTGGAAGACAAGTGTGTAATGTCTCAATCAGCATCCCCCCCCCAACCCAGAACAATTCATCATGAGTTCCTAATGACTCCAGCTTGTATGAGCCTAGTGGTTGCCAGTCACAGAGTTAGCATTCAAACTAGAAAAAAACTTTTTCAGGGCTTCCTTTACTTCCTGATTCCGTAGGCAGTAAATGAAGGGGTTCAGCATAGGGGTCACAATAGTGTACACAACTGACACAAGCTTGTTCATATTAAATGAATGTATTCTTCTTGGTCGGGCATACATGAAGAGGGTAGCTGAGTAGAAGATGACAACAACAGTAAGGTGTGAGGCACAGGTAGAGAAAGCTTTTCTTTTTCCCTGGGCAGTGGGGATACGTAAAATGGTATTTATGATGCACACATAGGAGACCATTGTGATTGCCAGTGGAATTAAAAGGATGATGAGAGCAAATACAAAATCCACCATCTCAGCCACTGTCCGGTCTGTGCAAGAGAGGTTGAGCAAAGGTGAAATGTCACAGAAGAAGTGGTTGATGACATTGGGTCCACAGAAGGTCAAGCGGGAAATGAAAAACACCTTGAGCATAGAAATCAGGAAACCAACCAGCCAGGATCCCACAGCCAGGTGCAAGCAGGGCCGAGCAGTCATGATTACTGGGTAGCGCAATGGGTCACAAATGGCAACATAGCGATCATAGGCCATGACAGCTAAGAGGACACACTCAGTGCAGACCAGAGCTATAAAGAAGTAAAGCTGGGCCATACAGCCTCCAAAGGAGATACTTTTGTACTCTGACAGGAAGTTAACTAGAAGCTTTGGGACAGTTACAGAGATGTACCAGGTTTCCAGGAAAGATAGGTGACTAAGGAAATAGTACATAGGTTTGTGAAGATTGCTGTTTGTCCTGATCAAGGTGATAATTACAATGTTCTCCAGGAGTGTCAGGGTGTAGATCACAAGGAATATGACAAACAGCAATACCTGAAGTTCTATGATGGTGGGGAATCCCAGGAGGATAAACTCCTGGATTCTGGTCTGGTTTGCTAGTTCCATATCTGGCACAAAAACCTGCACGAATAAGAGAAAATCAAATCATTGGACAGGCTATGGGACTCTTGGCAAAACAAAGCAATGTTTGCGTACCGGAAGATAAAACATGAAGTCACAGAACGAGAGCAGGCACACCAGGTGACAAGCATCTAAACAAATGTAGTAACCCAGATCAAAAGAAAAAATGGCATGTTTTTAATATAAATCACTTTATGGCATTGTTTTTACCTGTTAGTTGACTCAAGTAGGCCTCAGAAAAGCAACATATATAATTTCTAAATGAAAAAATACATTAAACATCTACTCATGCAGGAAGGAACACTGAATCCCCCGTTCCCATGCACAGAGTCTCTTTGTCCCAACCCAGGTTGTATGAGGTGAGAAGACCCCCCAGAGCTGCCTTGTCAGGGCATGGGAGAGGGAGAGCTGCAGAAGAATTTGCAGATAATGTTCAACCTCCCCCTATCTGCAAATGGAAACATCTTCTGCACATGCAGGGAGATCTTTTGGATCCAAGCCAAAATAATAAAACGTAATTCCCACCACATATACATATATGTTGACACTGATTTCAGACTACTTTATGCCATTTATGTCTCTGCTTATTTTTGATACAACACCGGTATCGCATTGGAATCCAGGACTGGTTCAAATATCTTTACAACAAAATGATGATGTAGCAAGCATGGTTTGAAAACCATTTTGTTGGATCTTACTGCATTTTCTGCTCAATCTCACTTTATTCCCACTCCACAGCAGTGCCTGTCTTGCAAGGCTCCCCCCCAGGTGGGTCCAATGATCCTCAGCATAGCTTTTTTGGTGGTCAAGCAGGGCTTCTCCTCCCTCTTTTACATGTAAAACAGCCAGTAGAATCCCACAGATTATTCATCATTCTGGTCGTGGCACAACCAAAAGTAGGGTTTGATCCAACCTGCTTATTTAGTTTGTCTTGACCAATCAGCCTTCTTAATGCAGTCTTCTTCATATGCGACTTGATTGGCTTTTGCCTCTAACATTCTAAACAGTTTGCTGTTCTGAGGTAAAATGTGTCCAATCTCCAGGTGAGGGCTGGAGATCACTCAGAATTACAACTGCTTTCCAGATGGCAGAGATCAGTTCCCCTGGAGAAAATGGTGGGCTCTGTATCCTTATATGCTGCTGAGGTGGCCCCCGTATGACAGCCAATGTGACGTAGCAGTCAGGGCTTCAGAGCACGGGAAAGGCTGCAGGTGTGTGTGGGGGTGGAAAGCTGAAGAGTGAGGGGGAAATAAAGGTGGGTTGATGATTGGCTGGGAAGAAGATAAGGTCGCCAACTCCAGGTGGGAATTTCCTGGAGAAGTGAGGGATGGAGCCTGGAGAGGCTGAGGTTTCAGGAGGCATGGGACCTCGGACAGATACAAAGCCATAGACTCCACCCTCCAAACCAACTATTCCCTTCTGGGGAACCATCATTGCCAATCTCCAGGTGAGGGCTGGAGATCACTCAAAATTACAACTGATCTCTGCTACCTAGTTCCTCTAGAGAAAATGGTGCACTCAGTGTCATTATACACTGCTGAGGTCACCACAGCAAATTGACACTGAGTGTCCAATGCCAGGGCACCTGCCCAGAGCCTCTTTTTAGAGGCCGTTGTATTTATTTCCACAATGGGCCTTTTTCCTAGTGTAAAATAAGGCATATCCTTTAGCTCCATTATTTGACATTCTGTTTTTTTTTTCATTCAGTGGTGTCCAATTCCTTTCCTTACTACAGCTTCCATCCCATGTAGAGTCTTGATCCCATGATTCCTAGCCTACCTTTTCAGGGTAGTTAAAGAGGATCCATTCTCTCTCTTTTTCACTAGTAAAAAACCAAGCTGGACCCAACCCAATTGGTTTTCTTTAAACTATTTAAAAGACAAGTTAGCAATGCAACCCCAGAATTATTAAATATAAAAGAATCTTCAGAATAAATGCAGATTAAGCTTGCTTGCTTGAATTATGCTCTTGCATCCAAAAAGCAGTTGGAATTGAATAATATTTTTTTCTTATTTGGCTTTCTCTCAAGTGTGTAAGCCTCACCAATTTTGCTACACAACCAGGCTTAAACAGAATTTTTTAAAAGTACAAACAAAGGTGGGGGGAATATATCACACAAGCCATTACATTTAATTGAACCTAATCAATGAAATGTCCCATATTAATGAAAGAACAGTTGATACTTACAATTTGCAGGAAATTTGAGCTCTGAACCACAGAAGTTTACATGATGTCTTCAAATGAAGCCCCTACAATAATATTTGTTTGAGTGTGGAAAGTGACAACTAGGATACAATACTAAACAGAAAAGGAGACTTCAGGAACACAATGTATAAACAATGTCAACCATTTATGACTTTAAAATCTAAGAACGTTATCACCAGGTTCCTTCCTTTCTTCCTGAATTGGAGATGTCTTTAAAATAAATTCAGAAAGTGCCAAGGTAGAAGATGAAATTATAACAGGGACATAGATATCTCTGGCTTTCCACTAGATTAGATTTTGTGAACTATTCTCTGTCCTTTATTTTCTCAATAAACCACAGAAATTAACTCTGATAGTGCGTCTGTATCATTCCTCCAAGCTGGAATCAACTAATCTCAGTATAGCTCAGTACATTTAATTAGGCAACCTCTGAAAACTCATCAGAGACATGACCCTCAGAGCTTCCTTTATTGAACACCTGTCTATAACTCCCCCCCTTTCTTCTCACTAACATTCTAAATTAGAGAGGGTGGCTGTGTTTTATTTTTCAGCCAAAATGAACAGAACATTTCCGCTATCTTAAATTGAGTTTATTTTTGGTGAACTCAGTTGATGACCTATCACTTTTCTTCAACTAAAGAGTGACTCTGGTCTGAACCTGGTCCATTAGAATTCACTAAGGAAGTTCATTGTATTTCCCAAGGATTGAACAAAGATCAGGCATTTCTTTGTCATTACAGATGCTAATCAAATTAGCAAGAATACGGAGCTCCCACCTGCCCAGCAATGCCAATGGTGGGCGGGGACTATTTTGCCACCCTGAAGAATGGGGATGGCAATGGCTGCAGGACGCCTGCGTCCTGATGTGGAGGGGGGCAGAGCTGGCTAGTTTTAAAGAAGACTGGCCTCTGCTCCCACCTAGCAGTTGTTCCACATGCTCAGTTTGCCTGGATGCGAGCATGCAGAGGAGCGAATAATCGGCCAACGAGGTGCTGAGGAGCCCAGTGGTTCCTTACAATGAGGCTTCTGGTGGTGGCATTGAGCAATGGACATCTAGTCGGCGTGGAGCGTCAGGTCAGGGCTGCTGGTTGTGGTGGCTGTTTCAAGGTGGCGGCGGTCTGTTTCGCTTCTGGAGCGGTGCGGCCATGCCAGAGGCGGAAACAGTAGGTCGTATCAACAGTCTGTTCTGCTGGGCAGCGTCAGCAGACCGGTGGCAACATCAGGAGGCTCATGGAGGATTGACCGCTTGCCGCGGGGCCTCTCCATATATATAACCCCCACACACAGGATTTCCGTTAGATGGCAGTGGGTGAGGCTGCTAGAGCCCCAGTTTTTTGCGTCTATTGCACCTGTAAGACATGGTTAGTCCTTCCCCTCATACCCTTCAGCGAGTGGTGGATTAATAGGGTGGCTGTTTGGCTACAGGGGATTACAGGGGCCATTTTAGGCTGCACTGGATTTAGTAGAGAGGCGGCAATTTTGAGTGTTCTTCTTGTCGGCCTGCGGTGGTCATTTTGGGAAGGTCCCTTGGCCTGGTGGCCATGTTGAGGAGGGATTGTCTGGCAGCTATTTTAAAGCTCAGTATTTTAGTGTACATTATTGGGCAGCTATTCTGGAGGAGGAAAAAGGGCTTGTCTAGCATAAGCACACATGGCTAAGTGACACTTTGGGTAGAGACTGCAGGGCTTGGTACCAGAGCCATAGCATGTCATAGCGTGATAGCAGCTTACAAGGTTAATAATTGGGATGGCTGCTAGAAAGGACCAGGGGAAGGTCAAGGGGAAACAGCCAGCTCCTAAATGGTCTCCTGTGCAGCCTGTGCTGGTGGTCCCATCTGATGAAGAGGACGAGGACCCAGTTAATGCTGTGATCCTTCAAAGGCTTGAGGTGCTGGAGTGGCAGAGGGGCACTCTTCCAACAGGGGAGGGAGCTAAAAAAGCAAAGGGGGACTCTAATGCTTCCACCATTTCATTTCAGGTGCATGTTCTAGCCCGTTTGGCCTTTTTGGAGGTGATGGCGTTATCATCTGGGCAGCAAGGGCAGGGCACGGAGGAACGCCAAGTGGAGGTGTTTAAGGGCCCTCCTAAGAAGGATGATAAGGAGTAACCCACTGCTAAGGTTGCTTCATATTGACCATGGGGCCCCTGCCCGCAGGGCACTCCTGTGGCAGCCACGCACTCACCACCTGCCTGTTGTCCACACCAAGCAGGTTGGGGGAGTGGTGTTCCACCACTGCCCCCTGGGGTTTGGCCAGGATGGGGCTATACACATCCAAGTTCGGGGTTCACAAACCTAGGGGCTGTGTCGTATGACACAGTGTCTGCAGGGACCATACTATCTGGCGATTCTACCCTGCCCTTAGGTGATCACCTTTCTATCGCCATGAAGGAAAAGATCCTTAAGGGCGAGTATATTGATATATTTTCCTTGTTATATCGGGAATTTGAGAAAAAGGACAAGAAAGACCTTGACGAGCATGAGAAGGACGCTTGAAGAGGAAGGTGGTGGATAGAACTTGGGTGAACTGGTACATGGTGTTTTTAATTTATGCCACAGTGATTGTCAGGCTCCATCCATGGAGAGCAGTTGCGCTGCTTCAGTACATGGATATTATTTACAAGGCAGTCACTGATTTCCCCAGCCCGGTTTGGTCGCAGTACGACAAAAAGTTTCATATGCTTGCGGCCATGAATCTGGCCATGAGGTGGGATCGGATACACCCAGATTTATGGCTTCAGATTATGTCCACGACTAAGGCATCTGGGGTTGAGAGGTTGCATAGCAGGCATTCTGTTCATAGGCCTCAGAGTCAGTCGGCTACCCACACCCAGGTGGGGCAGGTGGTTCAGTGATGCCCACTTTGTTGGGAGTTCCTTCTGGCATTAGTGCCCATTATGCACAGGGCCCCATGCATTCTCTAACTGCCCTAAACCGAAAGGTCGGGGATGGTGGTAGAGGAGGGAAGTGTCCCGGAGGAGGTGGGGGCTACAAAGGGACCTAGCTTGATTAGGATAAAAGTTTTGGAGCATTGGTTGCGGGGTTATCCGAACCAAGATCGGGTTTACCTCCTGGAAGGTTTCATGTTGGGGTTTAGGATACCTTTCCAAAAATGTAGAACTCCGTACATGGCTCCTAATTTGAAATCAGTGCAAGGTATGGAGCAAATAGTTAGGGAACAAATCGCCAAGGAGTGTATGGAAGGTAGAGTCCTTGGTCCTTTCCCTTCCCCCCCAGTTGGCAATTTGAGGGTTTCCCCGTTGGGAGTTGTGCCAAAGAAGGCACCTGGAGAATATCGCCTCATTCACCACTTGTCTTACCCACGTGGGGAGTCGGTGAATGACGCAATACCTGAGGAATTGTGTACTGTTAGGTACACTTCCTTTGATTAGGCCCTGCGGGTGTTGCACAGCTGTGGACAAGAAGCGGAATTGGCAAAATGTGACATTAAGCGAGCTTTCCGCCTTCTTCCTGTCCACCCAGCTGACTTCGAGCTCCTCGGATTTGCTTCTGAGGGCAAATTCTACATGGATAGGGCCCTTCCGATGGGGTGCTCGGTGTCCTGTGCTGCTTTTGAGAGGTTCAGTTCCTTTCTGGAGTAGGCCTTGAGGTACAGGATGGGTCTCAGCAGTACTGCTCATTACCTTGATAATTTTTTATTGGCAGGAAGGAAGTGTACAGGTCAATGTGCCTTTTTGCTGTCCAGCTACATCAGTCTTGCAAGGGAGCTAGGAGTGCCTCTTGCACAGGAAAAAAAAAAGTGAAGGCCCTACCCCCATTTTGACTTTTTGGGGAATAGAAATTGACACGGTGGGGCAGTTCTGCAGATTGCCCTTGGATAAATTAACTGCGCTGCAGGCATTAATAGACACAGCTAGGGTAAAGAATAAGATAACCTTGCTCGAGCTACACCAGTTGGTCTGCTACCTCAACTTTGCATGCAAAGTTGTAGAACCTGGTAGGGCCTTTGTTAGGAGACTGTGTGAGTCTACGAAGGGTCTCCGCCTCTCCCATTATAGAACTAGGATCACCAAGGGGAAAGGGAATGACCTCCTTGTATGGAAGCAATTTTTGGATTCATACAATGGGGTTTCTATTTGGCGTGAGGACCTCCTGGCCGAAGCGGAGCTGCAGGTGGCATCTGACATTGCAGGTTCCTCCGGCTTTGGAGTATACTTCTGAGGGCACTGGTGTGCTGGGGACTGGCCTGTGGAATGGTTTCAGGCAGGGTGGGTCAAAGACCTCACCTTTCTGGAATTTTTTTCAACTGTCGCAGCAGTATGGATTTGGTAATGGGACTTTACCAACCACACCATCCACTTCTGGTTTGACAACATGTCCACAGTACACGTGATCAACTCTTTGACGTCTAAGTCCCCCAGGGTCATGGCTCTGGTCAGAGACTTCACTCTACAGTGTTTGCATAATAATATAATGTTCAAGGCTAGGCATGTGCTGGGAGTTAATAACAGGGTCGCTGACGCTCTCTCTCAGAAACAGATGGAGAGATTCTGTCAGCTGGCTCCAGAGTTTTGACATTAGTTCTGTGGGGTTTGACACATTGGCTTGTGGTTGTGCTGGGATTCTTGAGTTCTGTATCGGTTCTGTTGGGCTTGTTGTTGGCTCTTGACACAGGAGGCATTGACCAGTGGTTGCTGCAAGCATGCCTGTTTGTTTTTGTTCTGGAGGGAAAAAAGACTCCCTCCCATTGGAAACAATGGAAGATAGATGGAGTATCTTCTTTGGGGGCCCATAGAATTGGACCCCTGGCCCAATCTTCAAACTTGGAGGTTCTTCTGTGGACAGGCACAAGCAGCTGAGGAGCAACTGGGATGCTTCTGGCATAAACACAACACATTCTTCATAAAGTTATAATGGAGATGAATAATACTGGATTCCAAAATAAAACCTAGATCAGAATACCATACCAGTACTAGGATTCCCACCCCCCAAAAAAATCAGGAATAGCATTTTGTTAGCTTCTATATACTCATAGTAAAAGAAACTAATGCACACCACTGCTCATAGTTACATCTGTACTTATTCCAAATGCCATCCTATTCTCTTATACCTAAATTAGCATTTTATATGATAATATTTAGAACAAGTGTGCTACATTTTCCTCTCAGACACGTATACTGCAAACCTCTTGGCCAAACTGCTCAGAATGGCATTATAAAAGTTTAATCCATCCTGTCAAAAAGTTTGATTCTGGAATTGGAGCAGTTTTCTGACAGAAGGCAGTTATATAGTCTCCCAGTTCAATTAATTTTCCAGGACCTCATGGCAGCTATTAGACCATGGCTTTTATTGTTTTCTTTATTTGGGGGGGCCCCCTCCAATCTCTTGTACCCTTCACCCTCAGGGAAGGGCTACTTCCCCAGGCTGTCACACATTTCATAACGTCTTATTTAAAAATTGCATGGTACACAAATAGTTCCCTGCATTAGGTGAGGACGCTCTCCTTCTGCTGGTCCTGATGCAAGGCAGAGATACAGCCATCTTGCCAACATCTGAATATAGCTATTATTAATTTTTCATCCCCCACTTTCTCCAAGGAATTTGTTTAAGTATGCCAAATCAGTCATACAGAGCTAATGTACCTATTCTGATGAACCTGGACAGGTAAGGGCCTGTTATTTTTTATGAAAGAAACAACAGATAAATCACTAGAGACTGAAGTGGAAATGGTTTCATACTTCCAGTGGGCAAATCTTGTTAGATTGTTGTTTCGGGAACATGGCATATCCTTAAGGAATATCATTCTCCAAATCCGAAGTCAGCTTTCAAATAAGCATGCAAAAGCATTTGAATTATTATTTGGATGGTACAAATGAAGAGCACACTACAGTGGTTTTGCCAGTTCAGCTGAAATTCTAATTGTGAGATGAAACTTACTGGAGTTAAACTGGATGAAGAGAACACTGGAGCTTCACAAGCAAATCAAGAAAGGGAAAGTTGGTAAGTGGATTCATTTTCTAGGGTCCATTTGGGATACATCTGTATTAGAGTACACTGCTTAGTTTCTTTTCAGTTTCTCACTTATTATCTTAGGTTCTAAAATAATTGGATTACATAGAATTAATGGTATAAAGTGCTTTGCACACGTTGTGGTTACTGGGGCTCCAGTTTTTAAGAATAATGTTACAAGACCCCTACAATTTTGATAGAATCTGTTTGGGGGCACTGAATTTGAAGAAATATCTCCGCAGGATTATGAAGGGGTCACCATTGTGCAAGGTCAGACATGAACAATTCTGTCACTCCAGCAACACTGTGTGAACATGAAAGTCTTATACCAGTGTCTCTTTGGGCCATAGGAACTCTAACATCCACACAGCACATCTGCTTACTGCAAGTTCTCTTTCAGTCCATCAAACATCTTCCTTGATTAGAGCAATGTGGACTGAAATCAACGCAGATATTTCCTTCACACTTCCTTACTTGCATTGGGGATCTGTGGAATGATGGGTCAGGCATTCTGACTGGAGAAATCACTGTGGTAGTGAGACTATTGTATTATATAACCCCCAAGATTTTCTTAGACAATGATGAGGGGGGAAAACACTCCAGTTCAGTTGCCTGTACAGTGTATCCCCATCTCCACCCCACTAATCTGAAAGCATCTGTAAAATGCATTAGCTATGAGTAACTTCATAAAAGTAAGCACCGACGCACCCCTCCTCATGCTACAGAACACCAAAATTCAATATACTTCATACCTCTGAGGGCGGAAAGAACCTCTTCATGTATCTGTCTCTATATATGTTAACTTACCATTTCTACCAGGAGCTCATGGCTGCATAACTGACTCCTCCCTCCACACATATACACATAGGTCATCACATAAACCCTGTGAAGTAGGTTAGGCTGAGTATGACTGACCCAGAGAGCTTTAAGCCCGACTGGGACTGTTCTGGGTTTTCCCGGTCACACTGCACCAACTGATGCGGGAGCATACCGGGGAGGAGGCGCAAGGGAGCATTCACACTGTTGGCCCAGAGGCACAGCTGTAAGTGGCTTTTTCTGATAATCCAGTTATGTGCAATTATGTGCTCCCTACTGGATTGCAGATTTTCGCGTTCACACTTCCGGGAAGCGGGATGGACACAGGATAATCGTGTTTTCCAGGGTTTGATACCACTTTCACCTGGTATCTTTTAAACTCTGGAGGAAAGTGTTATAAGATGGGTTGAGTACGGCTGGGGAATGCCTGACAGATGTGCCTGTGTGAACGGCCTCTTTAATCCGTTTGTGAAACATTTCTGGCTTGTGCCTATATTGGGGCAAACTGTCAGTCTGAACTTGGCCATTATGTGTGTTTTTCAAAAACAGGGAGAAACAGAAAAAAGAAAGGGGACAACAGGAAAAAAAGGGCCCAAAGAGATTTAAGAACACTGCAAGACTCAGTGGATACTAGTCAAATCAACAGGTAAGATTTCAGTCTTTCCTCAAGTGTCACCATTTGTGACAGCTTTCTGGACAGGGGAAAAAATGTATGAAGTTTTAGGAACACAAATGTTTTCACCATGGTACTCCTGAAGGGCTCATTTCCCATATCCTATAGCTGCTTCAAGTGCATAGCTTCAATATGAGTCTATAGGCTAAGATTCTGATATGAAGTCTGTTTTAAATCAATTCTGTTTTGATCAAAATCTCACCAAGTTCTGTGAGACCAACAGCAAATATCTGTTGTCGTCATCCCAAATGGAAAGGTCTATATATGGAGAACACAATGGAGAACACAATACATGAATTTCAATGGAAATTCAAAGAACAGGTGTGTCCCAATTTCTGCAATAATTCTGCTTAGTAGCTGTCCTATTAGAATTTCCAGGATCTCTCATTTTGAGCTGGCACAAAGGGCTGTTGCCTCTTTTCCATCTTTCCGTCCTAACAGATTAAGCCATGAGAAGAAATCAGAGCATGGTGAATAACTTCCTGTTGTTGGGATTCTCTAACCTGCTGGACCTAGAAGGCTTGTTCTTTACTGTATTCCTCACCATCTATCTGTTGACTCTGACTGGGAACAGCCTAATAATCATTGTCACATTGACCGATCAGACACTCCACAATCCTATGTATTTCTTTCTTAGGAATCTCAGCTTTCTGGAGATATGTTACACCTCAATTACTGTTCCCAAAATGCTTGGAAATCTCCTATCAGAGGACAAAACCATTTCATTCCTTGGCTGTGCTTTTCAAATGAGCATCTTCCTCATCATAGGGGCAGCTGAGTGTTACATTTTGGCTGCCATGGCATATGACCGCTATGTGGCTATTTGTCAACCCTTGCATTACACTCTTATTATGAGTAGTAGAGTATGCTATGAGCTGGTTGCAGCCTCCTGGTTGGCTGGTGTTCCAGTGCAACTTGCCCAGACTTCCTTGGTTTTCACCTCTTATTTTTGTGACTCCAATGAAATAAACCACTTTTTCTGTGATATCCCTGCAGTGGTCAACCTTATATGTGGAGACGTCTCTATAAATGAGCTCGTAGCCCGAGTGGAGGTTGTATTACTTGCAGTAATCCCTTTTGCTTTGGTCCTCATGTCATATGTATGCATTGCTTCCACTATTCTGAAGATACCATCTGTAGAGGGGAGGTGCAAGGCCTTTTCAACATGCTCCTCACATCTGATGGTTGTGGTGGTTTTCTATGGCTCTGGAATGACAGTGTATCTGAAACCAAAGTCAAGTCATTCTCTGGATACGGACAAATTCCTATCACTCTTCTATACCGTCCTGCCACCATTTATAAATCCTCTTATTTACAGTCTAAGGAACAAGGAGGTGAAAGAGGCACTTGGTAAAGTTTTTCTCATTCTTCACCCATGAGAAACGAATGAACACAGAACACATGGGAATAATAACATGCAGTAATATTCCTGCTCAGTAAGCCCAGGTATAATGATTGCCGTTTCGGCTGTCTTGTTATGTGCATATAGCATGCTGAAAGCTTACTGCCAGGGATATTTCTCCCTTCTCAAACATGAATTCTTGGAAATGTGTGTCTAATATGTGTGTATAATACATGCATTTACTATGATTCGGGAAAATGTCAGCCTAGGAGTGACTTTGGATATTTCACTGTCTACAGAGGCCCAGGTTGCCGCAGTTGCCAAGTCTGCCTTTTATAATCTCCAGCAGATCAGGCAGCTGGTTCTCCCATGCAATGGTCACTTCCAGGCTTGATTACTGTAACTTTACAGCTTACCCTTGAGGCTGATCTGGAAACTCCAGCTGGTGCAAAATATGGTGATACCAGTGTTCCCTCTAAGCTAAGTGTGATCTAGCTCACAGTTTTTTAGCCTCCAGCTCATACATTTTTGTCTTAGTTCAGGAAGGATGGCCCCAGAGCAAACTAATCTATGCAACAGCCAAATCGCTTGCTCACAACTTGAATGCCAGTAGTTTACAAAGTAGATTTTTTGCTCACAAAACCCCACAGCATAGAGGGAGCATTGCCATGCTTGCTGACTGTGATGTCTGTGTGGGCGTGCATTCTGCTGGTGCTTCACCAATTGCACTGACACCAATTGGGTACCAGATCCATTTCAAGGTGCTGGTGTTGACCTTCAAAGCCCTATGCAGCCTGGACCAACATATCTAAGGGATCGTCTCTCCCCATATGTGCCCCAGAGAGCTTTGCACTCCACAGACCATCAGTTGCTGGTTGTCCCTGGCCCAAAGGACATTTGCTTAGCCTCAAACAGGGCCAGGGCTTTTTCCGCCCTGGCCCTGGCCTGGTGGAACTTGATCCCGATTGAGATGAGGCCTGCACAATTGAGCTGTTCCATCAGACCTTCGGTTGAGGTAGGCATCCACCAGTTGGCCTCCCTGCTGCTATCTTGTAATGTTATACTGTCATTAACAAGATCTCTATGGTTCAGCTGTGGCCCAGTCGTTCCCAGCTATTAGGACCACTGAACTTGTAGCCTGTTGCAATGCCTACCTTTTAACTGTTTTAACTGTTTTTATTGTTCTGATATTCTTTAACTGTTTGAATTATTGTAATTTTTGTTGTTGTTGTGACCCATTCTGGGATATAAATGTAAATAAATAAATACATGTGATGTTTTGGTGTCACTGTATCTTGTTCTAATATGTTGCTCCCCTGTGTGGATAGGTAGATCCATGCACCAGGGCCAGGCATATCTATTTATGAGGATTCTTCAAAATCTGGGGTTTCCCCAAGGGTCTTATTAGTAATCTAAATTTTATTTTGAAACTGTATGGATGACAAAAATTAAACCAATTCTGATTTCAGTCATCATTTTGTGTTCTTATAGCCACCACAATGCATGGTGGAATGCCCATCTTGTGTCAGGATGACAAGGAGGAGGATGCAGTAGTGGCATTGATGAGTGGGAAGGGCAATGGCAGGTGTGGATAAGGCTACTAACGAAAGGGGCAACAACAGTAATCAGAAAAAAAGAGAAGCAGCACCAATTGTAGAAAGGAACAAGTAAGGGAGAATAAGGAATTTCCTTTCTGCTGTAATTCTTTGGCACACCCCTGGTCACACCCTCTCATCCAGACCTGCTTCACAGTGTTGTTGTGACTATAAAATAGAGAAGAGAACAATTTCCCCTTTGGGGACACACACACACACACACATCTAACTTTGGCTGCAGTGTTCAAAAAGGGATGCTCACTCTTTAGATGTTTCCTCTAGTATTGTTTCAGGAGGCAATAAACTATTGGCAGAAGGCAAAATTGCTCATTCAATATTCTAACTACTGTTGTATATGGTGAGCACAGGAGGTTCATTGTTGGCAAGTGGAATAAGCAGGGACAGAGCCCCTAGTCTATAACAATAAAAGGATCCATCTATCTGCAACATGCATAACTCATCAGAAAATGTAGGAGTCTCCTGGCAACTGGCTTCAGGGTGAACATGAGAGTTGCAGTGCCAAACATGAAGTGAAATGGAATATCCCAGCCCATACAGTTCCCAGAAACTCTCAACATGATTTACACTGGTAGGCACAAAAATTGGAACCTCAAAACTGGCCTCTAGCTACAGAATGATGGTGAGAGTTGTAATGCCCAAAATGAGCATCATTGCCCATATTATCAATGGAACGCCCCACTCCCTCAATTGCTGTGGAAACAAAAGTTGTCCATGGAAGGCATAATTCATCCAAAAAGAAAGCTATGCGTTTGAAAATAGGCCCAAAAGTTCAGAATGATGATGGGAGTTGCAGTGTCAAAAACAAAAGGGACAGGAGCATGACGGTGCTGCGGGAGCGAATGGTGGAGCCCGAGAATGCCATCACGGTGACTCCCCTGTGGCCCGAAGACGACTACAGCCCTCGGGAGTGGTGAGGGGGAGCCCTGCACTTCCCAGGGCAGCCCGAAGGAGCGGCCCCCATGGAGCGTCTCTCGGCTTGCCTGATGTGAAATGAACGGGGGCTCGGTTTCAGCATTGCGGGGGGGTAAGGGCTCCATGCCGTACGGGCCGGTGGACTCGAGGATTTTCATTTCGCAGATCGCAGAAGGGGGTGCGGCACATTGGGACGGCACCCTGCATGTGGGAGATAGGGTCCTCTTGATCAACGGGATAGACGGGGTAGACATCCAGGCAAGCACTGCAACCCTAGAGTTGGATTCGACTGGCTTTCAAGCAAGGGAACCTTTACCTTTAAACTTTAAAGGTAAGACGGGGTGTTTTGCGCATGCGTGAAGCTCACCATTCTGTGGATGGCTGCCTATGCGCATGTGCAAACTGAGGTTTTTTTTAAAAAACCAATGCCCGCTGCATGTGAACGGGCATACAGCGATGGGATCCGCAGACAGGAGGTAAGTGTGATCGTGTTTCAGCCGGCATAAACTGCACCGGTTCCAACTGGTACAGTTTATGCCGGCTGAAACACCCCGTCTGAACGCACCCAAAGGGTAATCAGTATGTGCCAGCAGCTATAAAAGTGTTTGCACACCAAATTAGCGTGAAGCTACTATATGGTATTCCTATATGGATTACTGCTTTTAATAAAGCAGTTGAACAACTTCAATCCAAATTCCTGCGGAAGATTCTGGGGTTGCCTTCGTGCGTATCTTATGCTGCCATTTGTTTGGAGCTTAACTTGAGCAAATGTGTAGAACTTATTTGTTGGCTCGTTTTAATGTTCTCCCCTCTGCTATTCTTGGGGGGAGATATAAGAAAATCCCTCATTCAGAAAGGTTTTGTGGATGTAATAGAAGAGAAATAGAAACTGTTGAGCATGTACTCTTAAATTGTAAATTGTTAAATGACATTCGAGTGGAATTTATAGAATCCCCCCTTAAGGTTGGTAGCAGGCCAACCGGATAGAATCAAGGTACATTATCTCCTTGCTTCACAAGATCCGGAGATAATTGAACTGACCGCTAAGTTTCTTCATGGTTTTATAAAACGGACTCACATTAATGAGTCTTAATTTTTAAATTTAAAAACTCAATTTTAAAGTTTAGAATTCAAATTTACTTTATGACTCAGGCATTTTTTTATGGCCAAATCTATCTTGTGACAACTTGAGTTATGTTATAGGCCTGATATATCCTTGGAATGGTTTACCATGACTATCTATTTTATAATGTCTATTGGATTGTATTAATATTGGGAATTGCTTCTAATATTGTATGCCAATAAAAGTTATTTGACTTTGATATTGTTATTTTAGCAATCCAAAAAAATTATGCTGCTAGCCTAAAAAAATTGAAAATGATTAAAAGTTATGTACAATTTATATTTTCACATTCCTACAGGGAACAGAAACAGTAGTTTCTGTATTGCTTATCACCAAAATGGCACAAAGTTTACATGTAATTCAGATGTCCCAAATGAACTGTATCCTAAATTCTTTAAACTTCCCAAGAAACCAACATCAGTGCACATCTACAAGTCTGTATAATCAAAAATCTTTGACTCCTCAGTGACCTTGGCAGGGGCAAACCTCTTGTGAATGTTGCATGTTTTCATACTACTCTGCTACCACATTAGATTGAAAATTCCCCCCCCACACACACACCAGAACATAAACAAACTGGATGTCCGGAATACATGAACCAGTTCTATTTCACACATATTCCCACTCATAGTCAGGTATAGAATCGTACGTACAAACAAGTTCTGCAAACTTGATTCCAGAGCTAAGTTAACATTGGCGGCTGCTGTATGAAAGGGGACTGTAAATGAAGCTGACATAATGGGAGGGAGGATTCGTTCACATTATCACTTCCTCTTAGGGAATTCCAACTTCTTTACACAACTCTGATTATTTTTCACCCCCTCCAAAAAAAAAGCCTTGTCAAATGTATACTATAGTCAAACAAGGTAAATCTGACTGTTGAACATATTCAGTATAAAATTCTCAGCATTCCCACCAGCTGCAAGTAGAGAGCTGGGGTAGCTTGTTTACAGGCTCATAGAATTCAT
>NW_015168776.1:118492-119430 GCF_001447785.1 Gekko japonicus | reverse complement strand
CAGCCTGGCCGCAGCATTCTGCACTAGCATTCTCCACTACACCAAACTATGAGCCCTCATGTGCATATTTAGGTGTTCTTGTCGTAGTTATTATCAAAGCAAATTGGGCCAAATTTTACAACTCTTCAATAATGGTGGAGGAAGCTTGTAAACATTCTGGAAGGTGGGAATTCCTGCTCAGCATCGGAGACCAAACCACGCAATTAAAATACAGAGCTCAATCTTGCCATGCATTGAGAAAATCGATGCCACATTTCGTAGTAGGGATCTGAGACTGGGACCAGACCTCCAAAGAGGGTGGCGGGTTACCTTAAACTACGGTGCGGGTGCAGTCTGCTTCTGAATCAAGGAAGAATTCCTTGCAAATGTTTGACCTCTGCAGAAATGTGGAGCTTGTTTGCTTTTAATAAGCATAAATAAAGCTGCAAGCCCATACAAAGGAGAAGGGTCAAAATATACATAATGCAGAGGAACTCCGACTGGATTCCCCAGAGATGTAATTTAGCGGCAAAAAAGTAGCAGGAAACAATGCTCTACATGGGTAAGGAGTGGGTGTCAGTTCTTTTTTCTTTCCATGTTGTTTTCCTGATAAAAAAATCTGCATGGCTGTAATTGTGTGTGAGTGTGTGTGTGTAAAGTGTTGTCAAATTGCAACCGGCTTATGGTGACCCCTGCAAGGGGCTCTCAAGGCAAGTGAGAAGCAGAGGTGGTTTGCCGGTGCCTTCCTCCGCAGAGTCTTCCTTGGTGGTCTCCCATCCAAGTACCAACACTAGCAAGGGGCTTTCAAGGCAAGTGAGAAGCAGAGGTGGTTTGCCGGTGTCTTCCTCTGCAGAGTCTTCCTTGGTGGTCTCCCATCCAAATACCAACACTAGCAAGGGACTTTCAAGGCCAGTGAGAAGCAGAGGTGGTTTGCTGGTGCCTTCCTCTGCAGAGGCTTC
>NW_015168776.1:116077-117858 GCF_001447785.1 Gekko japonicus | reverse complement strand
AGAGTCTTCCTGGGTGGTCTCCCATCCAAATACCGACACTAGCAAGGGACTTTCAAGGCCAGTGAGAAGCAGAGGTGGTTTGCTGGTGCCTTCCTCTGCAGAGGCTTCCTTGGTGGTCTCCCCTCCAAGTACCAACACTAGCAAGGGGCTTTCACGGCAAGTGAGAAGCAGAGGTGGTTTGCCGGTGCCTTCCTCTGCAGAGTCTTCCTTGGTGGTCTCCCCTCCAAGTACCAACACTAGCAAGGGGCTTTCAAGGCAAGTGAGAAGCAGAGGTGGTTTGCCGGTGTCTCCCTCTGCAGAGTCTTCCTTGGTGGTCTCCCATCCAAGTACCGACACTAGCAAGGGACTTTCAAGGCCAGTGAGAAGCAGAGGTGGTTTGCCATTGCCTTCCTCTGCAGAGGCTTCCTTGGTGGTCTCCCCTCCAAGTACCAACACTAGCAAGGGGCTTTCACGGCAAGTGAGAAGCAGAGGTGGTTTGCCGGTGCCTTCCTCTGCAGAGTCTTCCTTGGTGGTCTCCCCTCCAAGTACCAACACTAGCAAGGGGCTTTCAAGGCAAGTGAGAAGCAGAGGTGAAGCCAGTGAGAAGCAGAGGTGGTTTGCCATTGCCTTCCTCTGCAGAGTCTTCCTTGGTGGTCTCCCCTCCAAGTACCAACACTAGCAAGGGGCTTTCACGGCAAGTGAGAAGCAGAGGTGGTTTGCCGGTGCCTTCCTCTGCAGAGGCCTCCTTGGTGGTCTCTCCAGGTTGTTGTTGTTGTTGTTGTTGTTGTTTTTGTTGTGGTTTTTTTTTTGTTGTTCTTCTTCTTGTTCTTCTTCTTCTTCTTCTTCTTCTTCTTCTTCTTCTTCTTCTTCTTCTTCTTCTTCTTCTTCTTCTCATGCAAGGTTGTGAAGCCCTGTAAACCCTGCAGGGACACCACCCAAATGCTAGCTGCCATTTTTTATTAAACCAGACAGCATGTACAGCATCAGGGACTCAGGAATACCGGCATCTTGTAGCACTGAATGGCTTGCTCTTACTTCAAAGCTATAGCCTTAGGTTGACTTCAGAGCCGGCTCAGCGTGATCACTGGCTACAAAGAACCATTTCACTCTTTCTGCTCTGCAAAGGCTCATGGGTCCCCTTTGGCCTCGGTGTTAGACTGGGTTTTGAAAGGGATTCTGAAGCCCCGCGACGAAGCAAACGCTGTTCTTAAGACCAAGGAAGCATCCCTCCTGCAAAAGGAAACTTCTTCCCAAACTCAGCAGGCCGTTCATAATGTCCTTTGCCTCCCTGCCAAGTTCTCCTTCCCTATGTCCCCTTCCCCATGTCTCTGTACGTCAACAGTGGTAATCAGGCAGCCATCAGCTGGCACTCCCACCCGGTGGTCGGTCTGCCATTGACTAGAGACCAGGCATTTCCCGTCATGGCCCCAGCTCTGTGGGATGGCCTCTCTGAAGAGGTGAGAATAGGGTTGCCAAATTGTATTTACCTGGCGGCGGGGGGCTCCCGTTCAGCGTCTTGAGTGCGCGCCACATGCACGTCACAAGGATGTGACGTGATGACGCCGGGCACGCTGGGGGTGGGGCCACAGCCATTTGAGGGGGAAACTCTATGTTTCCCCCTCAAATGGCTGTGGCCCCGCCCCAGTGTGTGACGTCACATCCGGGTGACGTAGATGCGGCGCATGCGTGCACCGGGAGATGGCCAGGGATCCCCCGCCGAGAAGGTAAGGGAGATTTGGCAACCCTAGGAACCACTCTCTTCTATTTGGGCGGGGGAGACAGAGTCAAGGGGTGATCTCAGG
>NW_015168776.1:108266-116022 GCF_001447785.1 Gekko japonicus | reverse complement strand
CCATTTGAGGGGAAAACTCTGTTTTCCCCTCAAATGGCTGTGGCCCCGCCCCCAGCGTGCCCGGCGCCATCACGTCACATCCAGGTGACGTGGATGCCGATGTGTGGTTTCCCCCGGGTCCCGATTCCGCGGGGGCAGAAATCGGGCCTCCAAAGCGGGGGGAAATCCGTCCCCCGGGGGGATTTGGCAGCCCTAGGTGAGAAGGGCCCCTTCCTTGGAGACCTTCAGGAGGCAGTGCAAGGCCTCCTCTATTTCCCAGAGTTCACTGCCAGAGGGTGCAGTGATGGCCAAAGGAATAAACAGCTTTAAAAGAGGATCAGATAGATTTGTGGAGGAGAAGTCTATCCATGGCGACTGAGGGGAACCTCCACATTCAGAGGCACTAAGCCTCTGAATCCTAGAGCCAGGAGGTGACATCAGGAGAAGGCCTTGGCCTCTATGCCCTGTTCTTGGCCATCCAGAGGAACTGGTTGGCCACTGTGGCCCCGGTCTCATGGAACGGATATCGTGGGGGAGGGGAGCCGTGGCAAATTGCCTTGGCGCAGTTTGATCCGCGATTATACGATCAGGATCAGATGCGCCGGCGGCACACCACGGGTCCTTCCCTTGGGGCTGGTGTGTAAACGAGGGGCCGGAGGGGAAAGCCACATGCCAGCGCGATCACCCCGCAGGCATCCGGAGGCAGCCCATGGCAAACCGTTTGCCAGTACTATGTAGGTACTACTTTTTTATCGCACATTTTCGGTGGTAAGCCACGGGTTGGCCACGGGTGCGCTCCACTTCCCAGATGTTGGGCTGTGATCGTGCACGGATAATCCGCCCACCACCCGTGCCTTTCCCACGGCAAAATCGCCATGTGAACGGGACCTGTGTCAGACAAGATGTTGGACTAGATGGACTACTGGTCTGATCCAGTGGGGCTCTTCTTATGTTCTTATGCTGAGGGCGTTTGTCTAGCAGTCTTTTAAGAGGGGAGGGGAGAGAGATTTGGGTTTTGCTATTTTATTTTTGGTTTTAAGCTGAAGCTATTTTTTTAAACTTTGATTATAAGCCACCTTGAACTACAGAAAAAGATAGGCCTTCCTCCTCCTCCTCCTTCCCCCCCCCCTCTCTCTCTCTTTCGGGTGAGGCTGTCTGTGCTTCCCGCGGCAGCCATTTTGTGGTTGTACTCACCGCCCTGTGCTAGAATTCCAGAAGAACTCCACAGGCTGAAAAAAGGTTGGGAACCCCTGATATAGTGTCAGATTAGAACCACGAGATTTGAATTCTCAGCTCCCACATCCATGATGCTCATTAGGGTTACCTTGGGTTAGTTATATAATTCTTACGCCAGTTTGGTGTAGCGGTTTAGTGTGCAGACTCTAATCTGGGAGAACTGAGCTTGATTCCCCACTCCTCCACTTTCATTTCAGCTGCTGGATGACCTTGGGCAAGCCACAGTTCCGACAAGAGTTGTCCTTGAAAGGGCAGTTTCTGTCAGAGCTCTCTCAGCCCCGCCTACCTCACAAGGTCTCTGTGGTGGGGAGGGGAAGGGAAAGGAGTTTGTAAGCTGCTCTGAGACTCTGAATGAAGGGCAGGGTATAAATCCAGTCTCTGCTTCTTAACGAACTCCGCAGGGTTGTTGTGTGGAAGGGAGACATGTATGCTATCCCAAACATCTTGGAGAAGAAGGCAGATTAGAAAAGAAAAAGGAACAGAATCCACAACAGATAAAGCCACCTCTGCAAATTTGCCTACTTCTTTTTCTTTCTGATTCCATATATTTTTGAATCTGGCTCTTCTTTTGTTTCTTCTTTTCTTTCACATTATTTATGTGCAGTTTATCTAAAGCTTACATGACACCTATCTTCAGTTGATACATACAGCCCACTGGAAAAAAAAATCATCTATTTTAGCAGGCAAAGGTTGGTGATCCAGATCCAGAATTTTATTGTGCATATAGCCAAAGGCCGTCACAATACAGAATTAGGATAATAAAAAGAAAATAACTATAATCATACATCGATAAAACAGTGATGAAAAGAATTTTCACACAAATAAATATGGACCGGCTATTAATGTTATAAATAGTAAAATGGTAAAATAATAAATCCGGGCCCCGGTCACATGGGAGGAATTGCCCCGCAGAACGGACGGATTGATGGCGGATTTATCTAAAGCTTACATGACACCTATCTTCAGTTGATACATACAGCCCACTGAAAAAAAAAACCCATCTATTTTAGCAGGCAAAGGTTGGTGATCCAGATCCAGAATTTTATTGTGCATATAGCCAAAGGCCGTCACAATACAGAATTAGGATAATAAAAAGAAAATAACTATAATCATGCATTGATAAAACAGTGATTAAAAGAATTTTCACACAAATACATATGGACCAGCTATTAATGTTATAAACAGTAAAATGGTAAAATAATAAATCCGGGCCCCGGTCACATGGGAGGAATTGCCCCGTGGAACGGACGGATTGATGGCGGATTAAACCGGCACAATCAGATGCCAACATCTGGCAAGCGTCCCGCCCCCAACCCGTCCCTTCTGGCTGAAGATGTGAAGTAAAAAACCTCTGCAAAACACTACTACCTACTGGAAAATCTGCGGCATGGGCAGCCTTGTGATTGCTGGCGCGCCCGTCTCCTGCAGCATTTGAGGCCCCCTGCTGAATTGCGCAGGCGCACACATGCGCAGCTGACTCGCCTCGCTCTCCTGTCCCTGGCTTCCCCCTCGGCATCTGATCACGCTGGGGAGCATATGCGCGGCGGCTCGGGGGATCTGTCTGATCCCACTGCCGCACTTCTCTTTTGCTGTGGCTCTAAAAAGCCGCACTTCCGCCCCGGCTTTTCCTGCGGAGTGACCAGGACCCCGGTTAGTTATAAAAAGGTTAATTTTCTGCAGTCTTAGCCCTGATTTTTGGGGGGGCAGCCAAGGTGAAGAAAGACACTCTAAAACTGACCAGCGGATCAGTGTCAGATAATAGAAAGACCAGCTTGTCAATATCAGAGGAAATAAAATTTATTCTGTTAGCAGATTATCAAGAAACTTAGATCTGACTGCTATACACGTAGGACAAAATAATATATAGTGAAGAATGTCTTCTTGGACTGAGGCACTGCATATAGAAGAAGGTAAAGCCAGCGGTATTTGAGTGTGTCTCTCCGTGAGTAGAGCCATCGGCATTGTCTGAAAACGTAAGGAAGTGAGTGCCTTTCTGAGATTTTGAGATGTACTATTCACTAGATAAGGGGATCTGTCATGATCTCTTTTGAATAGCTTAAACCAGGGGGACAAAGGTTGGTGGAAATAAACAAGAAACTGAGGAGGGAGGTCGGGATGGTAAAGCCCGACCTCATCAGATCTTGGAAGCTAACCAGGGTCGGTACTTGGAAGGGAGACCACCAAGGAAGACTCGACAGAGGAAGGCACTGGAAAACCTCCTCTGTTCCTCACTTGCCTTGAAAGCCACTTGTTGGGAGCGGGAACACCATAAGTCTGTTGTGACTGGACAGCACCCAGTTGCTTAAGCAAGAAACTGACACAAAAGGCAGACATGTTGGTTTATTTCACTCTAATAACCTAAATAACCAGGGCTTTTTCGGTGGCGGCTCCTACCTGGTAGAAGGAGCTCCCGGAAGAGATCCGGGCCCTGCGGGACCTCTCTCAGTTCTGCAGGGCCTGCAAGACGGAGCTCTTCCACCAGGCCTTTGAGTAGGAGCCGCTGCCACCACTGTTCCACCTTTGCCCCCTTATGCTCTGGCGTATTAACATCATGATTGCCTGGCCCCCAAGGGGGGAGCGAGGCGCCTGGGCACAGCTTAGATGATAAGATCTTAGGAAGTAGTTATGGAAGTTAAGATCTATTCATCCTGTCTAAATCTGTTGTAAATTTGTGATTGTATTTTATTGTAATTTATTTTTTTAAAACTATGTATTTACTGTTTTAACCTCGGCACATGGTGCCCTTGTTAGCCGCCCTGAGCCTTAGGGGCACGGTGAGATATAAATTCAAATATAAATAAATAAATAAATTGAAATGGGGAAGTTGGGATCCAGCTAGCAACCCTGAAACACCCCTCCCTCCCCCCTTCGATTCCAGTTCCAGCAAATGAAGTTACAGCAGGCCCGTCACAACAGACTCATAACGTCGTGTCAGGTCTACAAACAATTCCCAGGCTGGAGATGTTTTAAAAAGAAAAAAAAGTCATTTTGAGAAAAGAAATATCGCAACAAAGCCATCCCTGTGAATCGCTTGTCAGATACACTGGCAATCACAGCCAGGCCGCGTTGCAGGCTGAGAAACAGAGATCAATTAAGACAATGTGCAGCTGTTTAAGCATGACTCGGAGCAGGCATTGTTTGGTTATCAGGGACAGAAATGACAGCTTACACTAGTTAGGACCACCTAACCCTGACAAGTCTTTTAGCTGATATTCAAATGCTGTTCCTGACAAAATGCAGAAGGTTGGCTAGAAAGGTCTCCTGTTTTCACAGCTGTGGCCATGCCGCAGGGCCCACCTTTATAATTCAGTTCAGTATACACCAACCAAATACCCAGTCACAACTAAAGAACCGTACACACGGTGGGCACAGAATTAATTATGTATGGCATAACAGGGATACCACTCTAATTAGAGAAAATGAAGAGGATCAAAAGAGCCTCTTTCTGAGGATAAAAGAGGAGAGTACAAAAGTTGGCTTGAAACTCAACATCAAAAAAACTAAGATCATGGCATCCGGCTCCATCACTCCTTGGCAAACAGAAGAGGAAGTCATGGAAGCAGTGACAGACTTCACGTTCCTGGGATCCAAGTTCATTGCAGATGGTGACTGCAGCCATGAAATTAAAAGACGCCTGCTCCTTGGGAGGAAAGCGATGGCGAACCTAGACAGCAGAATAAAAAGTAGAGACATCACCCTGCCAACAAAAGTCCATATGGTCAAAGCAATGGTATTCCCAGTAGTCATGTATGGCTGTGAGAGTTGAACCATAAGGAAGGCCGAGCACCAAAGAATAGATGCTTTCGAATTATGGTGGTTGGAGAAGACTCTTGAGAATCCCTTGGACTGCAAAGAGATCAAATCAGTCAATCCTAAAGGGAATCAATCCTGACTGTTCCCTGGATTGCAACTGAACAACAAGAGTTTCCCACATCATGCATGTGCTGGGGGGGGGGAGTGGGAGCCCAAGCCGCCACCACTTCCACAAGTGCAAAGCCATGGAAATGGCAGAGCTTAGGGTGAACAAGCAGGGGGAGAAGGATGGGATCTCCCCGCGAGTCCCGGAGGTCCCCACTTGTAGCTTCCTAACGTTCAGACCAATTCCCCTAGATGCTCTTTGCACACTTCTTTCAAACGGAGTGTCCTACAAAAATAAGCAGTCAAAAAACCACATAAAGTCGAAAAATATTTGTAGAGCTTATTTTCTGCAGGGGGATTATCATCATTATTATTACTTTACCAGCCTGAAACGCTGATGATTTGCATGTCAGACCGCCGAGGCTATAAAATCCAGGGCGCCGTTGCTTGTATCGTTATTATTTCATTGTGTTAATTAGCGGGCACCTAGGGAACACGGATGCTGCTATGGCCTTCTTCCCTTACATAATTCTATCAAGGATGTCTGGGTGAAGCCAAAACAAGAGGGGGGGGGACCCCTATGCAGATACCTGTAAGGATTCCATAAATCTGGCTAATTAATGGCAAGTGAAAGGAACAAGCAACTCTTGTTGATTTTGGTCTCAGATTAGAAGGGAAGGTGAAGAACTATTTGCTCAGCCATCCATCATCAGTGTCTAACAAAGCAAAAGAAACTCGGGAGAGGCTGATCATTTCTGCATCTCTTAAAACGGGGGTGTCGAACTCATTTGTTATGAGGGCCAGACCTGACATAAATGAGACCTTGTTGGACCGGGCCACGTGTGTCATCAAATGTAATGCCAGGTAGCGGAGATATAAACTTTATAAAGGACACAAAGGTTTTGGGTTTTCTACTTAAAATTAAAACATGCTTAAAACATGAGCACTCTTGCAATATTTTGTTTATTTAACAGTGTCTGATAACTGACACTTCTTGCTCTGAATTATTGCATCAAAATGTCTGTGCTGTTGCCATCTTGAGTATGCTGTTCAGGTGTGTATCTGTAAGCTGCAAACCTATGATGACGCAGCAGCAGCAGAACTGAAAGAAGAAGCAGAAGACAGCCAGTTCCACTGCGGGCCTGATAGAAGCCCTCCGGGGGCCTAATCTGGCCCCCGGGGCGCATGTTTGACACCCCTGTCTTAAAATGCTTAGCCCACCTAAACATTAATATAGTGTAGTGGTTAGGAGCACGGACTCTAATCTGGGAAAACCGGGTTTGATCCCCCACTCCTCCACAGGCAGCTGCTGGTGCAACCTTGGGTCAGTTACAAGTTCTTTTGGAGCTGATCTCCCAGGAGCAGTCCTTGAAAGAGCTCTCTCATCCCCGGCTACCTCACAGGGTGTTTGTTGTGGGGAGCGGAAGGGGAAGAAGATTGTAAACTGCTCTGGAACTCCTTCGGGTAGTGAAGGGCAGGGTATAAATCCAATCTCTTCTCTTCTTCTTTACTTTTCCTCCAAGGAGCTGACAGCAACTCATGTGAGTCTTTCCATCTCTGGTTTATCCTCACAACTCTGTCAGGTAGGTTAGGCTGAGAGAGTTGCTGGTTCATGGTCACCCCACTAGGCTTCATGACTGAGTGGGGATTGGAACTCAGATCTCCTGAACCCTAAATCTTACACTGTATCACACTGGGTTGCCATGGCTTCCTATTGAAAACTGAGTTGAACCCAATCGTTTGCCCTGCAGTAGAGTCACCAACTCCAGCACGCGAAATTCCTGGAGATTTGGGGGTGAAGACTAGAGAGGGCAGGTTTGGAAAGGAGAGGGACCTCAGCAGGGTAAAATACCATAGAGTCTATCCTCCAAAGTGGCTGTTTTCTCCAAGGAAACAGGTCTCTGTTTCAATGCTCCCTCTAAGCTGTGGGGGTCTTGCGAGCAAAAATTCTACTTTGTGAGCTACTGTCATTAACGTTCTGAGTGAGCGATGTGGCTGCTTCGCAAATTAGTTTGCTCTGGGGCCATCCTTCTTGAGCGAAGACAAAAATGTGTGAGCTGGAGGCTAAAAAACCCTGTGAGCTAGCTCACACTAACTCAGCTTGGAGGGAACACTGGTTGTGATTCTGGGGGAATCTCCAGGCCCTACCTGGAGGCTGGCAACCATACCTTGTATGGAGTCTGGCAGTTCCGCTTTTCGCTGCCACTTTGGCGTTGCACTATTTCCACCCCTCCCATGGAAGAAAACCTCTCTGGCCTTTTTATTGACTCGAAAACAGCGAGGTAGTTTCAAAGTAATAGCAGCCATTAGGATGGAGAATAGGAAATAAAATAAACTTTTACTGCCAGAGTAAAAAGCTTTGGGTCTGGTCTCTTCTCCAGCAAAGGCCCTTCTTTAAACATGCGGAGAAGGCAGAGTGGAACTGGCTGGCTGGTCTAGGGCATTTCCCAAGAAGGGAAGAAACTTATTCCATAGCACTGCTTGCAGGCCTGTTTTTCGTCCCCCAAATGCCATTTGGAGAGGATTGGGAAGTACACCAGTTTTGCCGCACCTTTGACTGTTGTGAGCCATATGCTTTCGACAAACACTGCACCGCAGAGCAGAAAACTCAAACATTCTTCGGCAGTTCATTACATTCTGCCTACAGCAATTATCCCATAAAAGATATCGCCTTAGGAAAGTG
>NW_015168776.1:91597-108160 GCF_001447785.1 Gekko japonicus | reverse complement strand
TCCCGCAAAGCACTCCAGTATTCTTTCAGAAACCCCCCCCAGCTGCCCAAGCCCCCACCCCCAGCACCTCCTCTTATTTTTACTGCTGATGCTTATGTTTTAAGACCATTGATCAGAGGGAGACGCAGCAGAACACAAAAAAGAATGTTGAGGAGCATAAAAGTCCCATTTCTCGTCACTTTTTTTTTTTTAGTAGAGAGAAGTTCCTTATTAGCGTTGGAAAATAAGGGCCTTAGAGACCTGCTCACCTTTCAAAGGAAGCTGTAAACAGATAACGGCTCTGTTGCAGCTTTCCTTTCCAGGTTGACTGGGTGATGGGGCCTTCCAACATGTTCTCCAACAAGCCTCTGATTCCACACGGAGCACTAACCGAAATGGGTCAGATAAGATCAGGAAGTTTTACATGGAAGTTCTGAATTTATTTAAATTTCAAAGAAGCTGGAGTTGTACCACAAGCAAGTAAGGAGAGCCCTGCTGGATCAGCCCAGTGGCCCATCGAGTCCAGCATCCTGTCTCACACACCGGTCAACCAGTTCATCGAGACAGCCAAAACAGTTCGTAGAGGTTGAGGCCTTCATGAGAACACAAGAAGAGCCCTGCTGGGTCAGACCAGTGGTCCATCGAGTCCAGCATCCTGTCTCACACAGTGGCCAACCAGTTCACCCAGACAGCCATCAACAGTTCATAGAGGCTGAAGCCTTCATGAGAACATAAGAAGTTCTGCTGGATCAGACCAGTGGTCCATCTAGTCCAGCATCCTGTGTCACACAGGGGCCAACTGGTTCCTCCGGGGGGCTAATAACAGGGCATAGAGGCCAAGCATTTCCTCATATGTTGCCTCCTGGCACTGGGATTCAGAGGTGGAGTTTCCCGTTAGTCACCATGGCCAGTAGCCACTGATGGACCTATCCCCCATGAATCCAACTAATCTCCCTTTAAGGCCCGTGGGATGGACCTATCCCCCATGAATCCAACTAACCTCCCTTTAAGGCCTCTGGCCTCTGGCATTTAATTCCACGTTTGAATCACTCAGTGTGTAAAGAAATATTTCCTTTTGTCCATCCTGAATTTAATGCCCATCATCTTCTTTGGACACCATTCCTTACTTGGTCTGTGTACAGTATCATCTTAGGTTGTAAAGGCTGTCCACTCACAAGTAAACCCATTAGAAGTCTGCAGGGGTGACTACCAAGTGTGTAGCTTAGTTTAGACTCCTTGCCTTTCCTGTCACAAAGGGGTAAGGGTGGGCAAGAAATCAGGGGTTAAAAATACACATCTCAAATAGCACATAGGAAGAAGAAAAGAAGAGATTGGATTTATACCCCACCCTTCACTACCCAAGGGAGTCTCAGAGCAGCTTTCAAGCTCCTTTCCCTTCCTCTCCCCACAACAGACACCCTGCGAGGTAGGTGGGGCTGAGAGAGTGACAGAAACTGCTCTTTTTCAAGGACTGCTGTGCCAGAACTATGGCTTGCCCAAGGTCATCCAGCAGCTGCCAGTGGAGGCATGGGGAATCAAACCCAGTTCTCCCAGATTAGAGTCCACGCACTTAACCACTACACCAAACTGAAAGACTTGCTATTTGCTATGGGGTAGTTTGAGTGGATGATAGCATATTTTGTTCATTCGGGTTCCAATGAGTTCATGGAAGGGGTGATAGAGGGGTTGTGCTGTTCTTCATTCTCACAAGATTTCTAGTCACGTGAGTGGTGAAAGCAGAAATTGTTTGCCATAACTTTAGTCTCCACAAATTAATTAAAAAATATTTCACTAAGTACGATCAACCAACCCCCTCATTCTCTACCCTCTAAAAGGCATCTTTTGAATCTTCTCCCCCTGGGAACGGCATTGCTGGGCACAACAACAACACAAGACATTTCACAATGAGAGAGGAAAAATAGAATGAAAAACAGTTTTGTTTTGTTTTTAAGGCAGGGGACAGGCATAGTAAACTACAAGGGTCAGAAACGGTCTCCCAAAGCAATCATTCACAGGAAGGTCTGCTTGATATCAATGGGAGAAAGTGCATCTTTTGTGAAGGCACATGGCTTACTTGGAAGAATGTCAAGAATCACCCGCCGGGCTCTTTTCAACTAATCATCAACAAACACTAAATAAAAAAAAGAAAGCCAGACAGAAAGGAACTTGAATTGCAATTGGTGTACGCAAAAGAAAACAAGGCAGCTTGGCGTTAACATTAATGTGGCACCCATACTGAGCTCTGCATAGTATGCTACTCAGACAGAGGGTAGTTGCACCTCCAGAGCACACCACAAGGTTATTCAAAGCCATATTTCACACTACCAGCCTCCTCCTTCCGTGGGACATTCATTTAAAATGACATGGTGAAATCCTGTTCTACTTAAACAGCCTGGGAGGCTGGGCAGAATTCTCAGGGCTGCAAATGGATCTCTCTGCCCAAGCAGGGTTGCCATCTTCAGGTTGGGAAATTCTTGGAGATTTGGGGTGGAGCCTTGGGACGGGGCAGGACCTTAGCAGATTATAGTGCTATAGGGTCCACCCTCCAAAACAGTCACCCCCCCCCCCCACGGAGAACTGATGTCTGTAGTCTGGAGATCGGGTGTAATTCTGGGAGATCTCCAGGCCTCACCTGGGAGTTGGCAACCCTGTGTCCAAGTGATTTAGGACCCTCTTGATTCAATCCTCAAAGATAGTCCCATTGCAAAAATCCTAAGGACTAAACCTGTGTCTTCTTGTAGAAACCTTAAGGATGTTTATAGTCAACTAATCCATTTATTACGGTCATAGACCAGCAAACAGTACAATAAAAGGCAAGTAAATAACAGGTAAAAGCAGGGGTCATTTCCTGCAGGAGCACACAGGAGTGGAGCTCCGGCAGTAAAGAGCCCAGGGGGCAGACACATGCAACAAGCCCCACCCCCTGCTCCCAGCAGCCCTCAGTCAGAGCAAGAAGCAGCCAGATAAGTTGCAGAGCTCCCCCCAGCTCCCTGGTCCAAAACAGTCCAGTGGCACCTTCAAGACCAGGTTTTATTCAGGTACAAGCTCTCCCTCCTCTGCGAGGATGGATCTGCCTGCCCCCCCCCAATAGCTAGCAATAAAAAAAAGTCCAGTGGAGCCTGAGTGGTGGGTGTTGCCTTCTGACACAGTTCCGGTGGTGTTAGGGTGCGTGCCATATGCAAATAAGTTATGCTAATGTGTTATGCTAATGAACTCCTACGCCTCTTTTTCTACAAAATGACCCCTGGCGAGAACAGTAAAATTATAAAATATAATAACATCTAAAATTATATACAGGAATCTAAAAGTCTAAAATACAGAGATGGTAAAAATGAATATTGCGATCAAAGGTTAAAAATAAATCTAGGCCTATCCTAGATTTATCTCTTTCCTAGTGCTGTATGCCAACCAACCAAATTTGGCTCCTAAAGATGTCATTTGGAATCTGGCTTTGTACCACTTCTTCTCTGGTTCCAGTGGTACAGTCCTTGCGCAAGTGAAGCTACCGCCTCTCTGCAGATTTATGGTACTTCTTGCTGCATTCCTTGATTCATTTCCTTCTCTTCTTCCCCATGAAGTTGCTTCTCCACATGTTCGGAGAGCATCAACTTAGGAAAGCAGATATGGAGAAGCAACAAGTAGGGGTTGAAATGGCTCCGCCTTCTCTAAACACAGCTCCACTGAAGAAAAGGGATGTTCCTTAGTCAATCCTCACTCCAGCCTGCTGACCCACATAGCTGTTTCTTCTGTGAGATCTCAAGAATGATCTTTCTGGCAGTGGCTGGAATAAGAGCAGGAGCAGTTCTTGGAGGACCAGGTCTCCTCCCCCCCCCCCCGCTTCCAACTCCCCACTGCTACCCAGTGAAGCAGCAAGAGAAAATGGAAGGGGGGATGCCATCACAGCCATGATGTGATGTCACTTCTGATCACATAACTGGAAGTGATATCACACACCACCCAGCCATTCTAGAAGAAGAAGAAGGAGAAGGAGAAGGAGAAGGAGAAGGAGAAGGAGAGATTGGATTGGATTGGATTGGATTTATACCCCGTCCTTCACTTGGAGTGTCTCAGAGCGGCTTACAAACTCCTTTCCCTCCCCCTCCCCACAACAGACACCCTGTGAGGTGGGTGGGACTGAGAGAGCTCTGAGAGAACTGTCCTTGAGAGGACAGCCCTGCCAGAACTATGGCTTGCCCAAGGTCATCCAAGCTGCAAGTGGAAAAGTGGGGAATAAAACCCGGTTCTCCCAGATTAGAGTCCGCGCACTTAACCACTACACCAAACTGGCTCTCCATTCTAGCAATCCCCCCAAATCTCTATGGTAAAACCACAGGAATTTGTGGGGTTGCTAGAGCATCCTGGCAAGACATGGCATCATCAGTTCTGGTCATGTGGCTGGATGTGACACTGTTGCACCTTGCAATGCCCAGTTCCACACCCTAAAGCTTTTGGGAGGTCTGTCCAGAGGACCTGATTGTATGGGTGGGCTAATGGAGTAGAAGGCAGTCCATGAAGGTCTTTGATCCCAGATCTTTAGACCTCTGCCTTCTCCTCTCGCTCCAATCGCCAGTACAATCTCTTCCTGCTCCAATACTGCCCTGCCCCTCCCCCAACTCTTTCCTTCTTGGTGCCTCCACTCGATTTCCTTCTCCCAGCTGTGACGCTAAATGCTTTAATTGGCTCGCCATTTCTAATGCCTCCAAAGTGCCACTTCCTTTCATTCATCACAAGCGGCTTTCTACTAATGTTAATTCAGTTAAGTGTTTTGGGCTAGAAGGAGGCCTTGTACAAAATAAACTTTATGTTAACTGACTGACATGGTGAATTATTTTGGAAGGGCCACGTCCATTTGGCAAGGTCCAGATGGGACCGCTATGCAGAGCGAGATTTATGCGCGAGAGTTTCTAAATTGGAGGGCTCTTACACCACAATCCACTCTCCAACCCATTTCCGCATCAGCTCACATTTAAGGGAACAGAACAGACAAACAAACAGCTTGGAACTGCAGACCGGGTTTGATTCCCCACTCCTCCACTTGCACCTGCTGATGTGACCTTGGGTCAGTCACAAGCTCTGGCACAGCTGTCCTTGAAAAAGAGCAGTTTCTGTCAGAGCTCTCTCAGCCCCACCTACCTCACAAGGTGTCTGTTGTGGGAAGGGGAAGGGAAAGGAGTT
This sequence comes from Gekko japonicus, assembly GCF_001447785.1. NCBI lineage: Eukaryota > Metazoa > Chordata > Lepidosauria > Squamata > Gekkonidae > Gekko > Gekko japonicus. The sequence continues at coordinate 103,006 of NW_015168776.1, read as the reverse complement.
TGTAAGCCGCTCTGAGACTCCCTTGGGTAGAGAAGGGCGGGGTATAAATCCTATCTTTTCTTCTTCTTCTTGTGTGGTGGGCTAGTTGTGGCAAATGGTAGGTAAGCTCAGTATTTCTGTATAAAGTTGTAGGGGCTTTATTGCAATGTGGTATGGCCTGATATTATGTTCTTATTCCAGTGTGGGGTGTGCGTGGGGGCTTTCGAAGTTTCTAAGCAGTGTTCTAAGAAGGCAACTGTTCCTGGGGTTAGCCCAGCCCAGGGACATTGCTAGGGCGGTTCCCAGGCCTCCCTAAATTTCTGGGGAGCTCATCCCTAAACCCCACATGGGTCCACCTCCATAGATAATGACCATGCCTGTGATGTCACTAGATCCTCCCTATGATGTCATTGGGTCCCAGTTCTTTTAATGACTTAGCAATGCCTCTGGCCCAGCCCCAGCCCCCCCTGGAAAATTGGAAAGTCTACGCCCTTGGCAGGAAATGACCCCTGGTGTCCCATCCAAATATTGGTCAGGGCTGACCCTGCTTAGCTTCCATGATATGATGAGATGAGGACCTCAGTGGGCCATAATACCACAGAGTTCAACCTCCAACGCAGCCCTTTTCTACAGGACAACTGATCTCTATATATTGGGAATCAGTTGTAATACCAGGAGAGCTCTAGGACCCACACGGAGGTTGGCAGCTCGACTTGCCAGCCTCAGGATTTAAATGGGACTTCATTCATGCACAAATAAGAAGGGGAAGGAAATGAGGCGGCAAAGTGGACTAGTGGCTCAGAGTGCAGGCATAGGGTTGACAGCCCCCTGGGAGAGAAGGCTGGTCTAGGCTGCTGTCACTGGCAACAAAATGGCATCGCTTCCGGCATGTACTGGATAGGATGTCACCTCTCTGGTATTTGGGGAACGCTCCAATATTGGGGCAAAAACTCTCACTGGTGGCCAAAATACCACGCATCACCCATCCCGGGAAAGGGACAGTTTGGGTACGGAAGCCGGATGCTTCCCAGATGTTGTGGTGTGATCACGCCGGTTTGATCCGGCCCCAAACTGTCCTGCTCCCGGACCAAATCGGTGAGTGTGAATGGGACCTCTAGCAGCCAAAATACCACGCATCACCATGTCATCAACGGCACAATGATGGACACGCTGGAAGGGACATCCCCACGTTGCCAGTGGCATAGCCTTGGCCTCCCTCCTACTCCTGGTAAGTCCCCCTGACCTCCATTAGTTGCCAGGAGGGAACTGACAACCCCATGCAAGCAAGAGGATACATTTTTTTCAAAGTCTTTCTTTACTAAGTGAGTGGAAAATGAGTGCAGCATGCAAGGAGGAGGAAGAGGAGGAGGTGAGATTGGATTTATACCCCACCCTTCAGTCAGGAGTCTCAGAGTGGCTTACTATCTCCTTCCCTTCCTCTTTGGCCAGTTTGGTGCAGTGGTTAAGTGTGCAGACTCTAATCTGGGAGAACGGGGTTTGATTCCCCACTCCTCCACTTCCACCTGCTGGATGACCTTGGGCAAGCCATAGTTTTGGCACAACTGAAAAAGAGCAGTTTCTGTCAGAGCTCTCTCAGCCCCACCTACCTCACAGGGTGTCTGTTGTGGGGAGGGGAAGGGAAAGGAGTTTGTAAGCCGCTCTGAGACTCCCTTGGGTAGTGAAGGGTGGGGTATAAATCCAATCTCTACTTTTTCTTCTTCTTCTCTCCTCACAACAGACACCCTGTGAGTTAGGTGGGGCTAAGAGAGCTCTGTGAGAACTGCTCATGAGAGAACAGCTCTGAGAGAACTGTGGCTTGCCCAAGATCACCCAGCTGGCTGCATGCACAAAGTCTTAGTTAGGCAGGAACCCCACTTCCTTATGTGCTGATTATTTCTAATTTGCCGTAAGAATATCGATACGCTGGGGGGGTGGGGTGGAGATGCACTTGCTGCCATATTTCCCATCAGCAATGCAACCATCATCAGGGGGTCAGATCTTCCGAATAAAATAGAGGATTGGAATCGGGCCTAAAAAAACCGAGGTGGTTTTGCAGAAATCACTCAACTGCAACTACCAGAAGAGCTGTATTTTTTTAAAAAACCCGACTGATTAGTCAATATATCTCCATCAATTAAACGTTCAGAGGTTTAAGCGTACAACCTCCATAAGCACAGACAAATTGCATTCATAAATCAAGATGACAATGTAATTTGAGCATCAAGATGATAATGCAGCTCCTACAGTCCTCTCGTTCTAGGTCAAGTTTAAGTGACCCAGTCAGTCTGAAGTGGAGAAGGAAGACAGACGAGACGTCACAGGTTGCATTCTGAGAGGCACAGTTTTGTCTAGACGCCGACAGCCCTGGAAGGCAACCCGGAATCCAGATATTTCAGATGAGCAGAACTTTAGCACTCCTTCCTAAATGCAAAACCCTGACCCACATTCTCTCCCCCACAAAATAATATATTACAGAAGACTAGCATTACTACTAGCAGGGGTCATTTCCCGCAGGAGCACACAGGAGCGGAGCTCCGGCAGTAAAGAGCCCAGGGGATGGGCACATGCAACAAGCCCCACCCCCTGCTCCCAGAAGCCCTCAGTCAGAGCAAGAAGCAGCCAAGTAAGCTGCAGAGACCCCCCCCGGCCCCCCGGTCCAAAACAGTCCAGTGGCACCTTTAAGACCAAGTTTTATTCAGGTACAAGCTCTCCCTCCTCTGCAAGGACAGATCGCATGTTCCCCCCCCCCCAATAGCTAGCAATCCAAAACAGTCCAGTGGAGCCTGAGCGGTGGGTGTTGCCTTCTGACACACTTCCGGTGATGTCAGGGGTGTGGCATATGCAAATGAGTTATGTTAATAAGTTATGCTAATGAGCTCCTGCACCTCTTTTTCTACGGAACGACCCCTGGTTACCAGTACTAACAATACAATTCTAAGAATACTTTCCTGGGAGTAAGCTCCATTGAATAGACCTAAGTACATATCTGAGTAGACCGGTTTAGGGTTGCTTTCTTTGGGGAAGCCTCCCAGTATTACAACGAATCTCCAGACAGACTACAGAGATCAGTTCCCCTGGAGAAAATGGCTGTTTTAGAGTGTGGACTCTGTAACAATATATGCCACTGAGATCTCTCCTCTCCCCAAACCCTGCCCTCCAGGAATCTCAGACTTGGAGTTGGCAACCCTACCAGCACTGCCTCAGGCAATGCTAGGAGATTTTGAGGGTGGTCCCCGGGAAGGGTGGAGTTTGAGGAGGATGTGACATCACTTCCAGGGGACGCCGTAGGAATTTCCCCTAATCTTTAACTCAGAGTCACAGGGAGATTCCCAGAGAGTCACTGTGCAGGCCATTTGGGGGGCATTATTTCCCCTTCTCAGTTTCTCAAGAGTGGGGGACTGGTGCTGAGTGTGAGGTGTAATCATTGCAAACCGGGAAACAGCAAGCCCGCAGTAGACAAACATTTCAAATATGCTGAGTCTGCCACATAGCTTTTAACTCGGTTACAAGAAGGAAGGAAAGTGCATAAAAATACAGAAGTGCTGGCCGTAACTCTTTCGTATCTCCTGGTTTCATAGGTCTCGAATGGAACTTATAAACCTTTTAGTCCCTGCTCAATGAAGGATATACAGTGCCAGAGCATTCCTTTTAGATCACTGAAGATGTCCACAGAGGAAGAATCTACCCATCCCCAGGACAGGTCTCATTGTCAATCAACTGTGTTCATTAGGATATTTCTCCTCGTTTCCAACAAGACATGGCCTCCTGGATCATCAAATGTTCCCCTGAAACAATTTATAGGCCTTCAATGCTCATTCCCTGAGGCAAATGATGGTGAATGCTGAATCCTGTAACATACGCTGTAACCTGTTTTACAAAACAGCAACTTTCTACGAGGAGAACTGAGTTTCACAAGTCCCAGCCTGTACTAAACTTAAACGCCATTCTTCTAAAGGCCAAAACAATAACGTAGTGGTAGTAAAACTTCTGAACATATTGGCTACAATCTGTTTTTAAGGCTGAGGTGCGAAAACAATAATTACATCTACTCCTGATCCTAAAAGGTCAATACCGGTCCCTGCCACACGGCAGGGAAACGGAGGGCTGATCTGCGGCAAATGTGAGCCGCACCAAAGTTGGAACGCCGCGGCGGGATCCCACAGATCCCCGGAGCCGTGGCGCGTCACTCCCCGGCATCGGTTACAAGAAGGAAGGAAAGTGCATAAAAATACAGAAGTGCTGGCCGTAACTCTTTCGTATCTCCTGGTTTCATAGGCCTCGAATGGAACTTATAAACCTTTTAGTCCCTGCTCAATGAAGGATATACAGTGCCAGAGCATTCCTTTTAGATCACTGAAGATGTCCACAGAGGAAGAATCTACCCATCCCCAGGACAGGTCTCATTGTCAATCAACTGTGTTCATTAGGATATTTCTCCTCGTTTCCAACAAGACATGGCCTCCTGGATCATCAAATGTTCCCCTGAAACAATTTATAGGCCTTCAATGCTCATTCCCTGAGGCAAATGATGGTGAATGCTGAATCCTGTAACATACGCTGTAACCTGTTTTACAAAACAGCAACTTTCTACGAGGAGAACTGAGTTTCACAAGTCCCAACCTGTACTAAACTTAAAGGCCATTCTTCTAAAGGCCAAAACAATAACGTAGTGGTAGTAAAACTTCTGAACATATTGGCTACAATCTGTTTTTAAGGCCGAGGTGCGAAAACAATCATTACATCTACTACTGATCCTAAAAGGTCAATACCATCAACTGAACAATGTGCACAGAACAGGTTTAGAACATACCATTCCACAAACAGAACTGTGAATAACAGAAGCTAGGTAGAACAAAGTTTGACCCCAGTGGCACCTTTAAGACCAACAAAAGCCCTGGTCACAGGGGCCAGATAACGCAGGGAGGAGGTGTGGCTGTTTGCCCCGGAGCAAAATAAAGTGCGGTAGCCCGGTCACATGGTCTTCGCGCTTAGGCTGTTAGCTGGCGATCACACGGCGATGCTGGAGCGTGGCAAAAAAGCGACGCGGCAAGCGTTTCACATTTGTGCTCATGCACAGTTCCACGGAGCAGCACTGCTGTCAGTTACGTGTTTGTGCGCATGCACTTACGAAAAACATCCGGTTTGCGACGGGACGTGGACGGGCGCCGGATGCCACGGGATACTAGCGCTCCCGCAATCAGACGTCTGCCCCTGCCCCGTGTTTTCCGGATACTAGTGCACTTTCTGAGGTACTTTTTTACTGTGCATCTTTGGCGAGACGCCACGGGTTGGCCACGGGTGCGCGGCAAGACGCCACGGGTGCGCTACACTTCCCAGTTGTTGCGGTGTGATTGCGCCCCGAAAATCCGCCTGACATTCATGCCTTTAACGCGGCAAATCCTCCGTGTGAACGGGGCCAACATCTTATTCAAGGTATAAACTTTTGTGTGCATGCACTATCTTCAGACATAGTGAGATCTGTATCTGAAGAAGTGTGCTTGCACATGAAAGCTCATACCTTAAATAAAACTTTTTTGGTCTTAAAGGTGCCCCACTAGACTCAAACTTTGTTCTGCTGCTTCCAGGTTTACTTCCCAACATCTCCAGATCAGGTAACTGGTGATGATTGCTGGATCTGTTATTTGCAACATGCGATGTGATAGACCTGAGACCCTGGAGCAGGGGCTCTTACTGGGCCCACAAGCAACTGGTATGTATGGAAATATAAGGTACTCCCCCTTTTATGGTATCCCTTGGGGGGAAAACCTAGTCTTGCATATGATTAAATACATTTATTGGGGCTTTTGTGGTCTCCCCAGTAAATCAATTGCTTTCACTGCTAGGAATCAATCACTTTTGTTTGTATCTTGAGTAAAAAACAGTATCGTTAATTGGGTTTGCCCATGTCCTTTATAAAAATTATATCTCTGGTACCTGGCATTACATTTTATGGCACACATGGCCCGGCCCGACAAAGTGACATCCACGTCAGATCCGGCTCTCGTAACAAATGAGTTCGACGCCTCTGCCCTGGAGAGCAGCTGCCAGTCTGGGTAGACAATACTGACCCTGACAGACTCACTGTACGGTCTGACTCACCGTTAAGTCAGCTTCATATGTCTGCGCGTTCAGCCTAAAGCTCTGTTGGGGATGTCTCAATAGTTTAAGCCCATGTTGAGATCACAGGGAGGGGGGAGCCATTTGCCACAGATCGCGGCGGCTTGGGGAATGTGTCGCAAAGAGCGAGTTATTAAAAAAAAAACCGTTTGCTGTCATCTTGAGAGGCAAGAGGCTCTTAGGCTTAAGTATGAACAACTGGAAGTTACATCTTCGCTTAGCAAAAGACCTCCAGTTTTTTGGGGGGAAACGCGGCTGCTGGCAGTTGTTTTGCCACATAAGGATTGGCCCCATCCATTTGCGACATGCCATTGAACACATCTTGTTTGACATCACCTGGCATAAGAGCCTCGTATTTATTGGTTTTATCTCCTGATAGCAACGGCTTGTAGGGAAGGCAGGATTTCAAGAGCACTCTTTTTAACCAATCTGGCTGTGAGAAGAATAAGCTTCCCACTTCTCTTACTCCCACCAAATTGTTCAGCTCTCTAGTGGGTTCTTATACTCCCGACTAAAAAAGGCCCTATTTGCTTAAAATGGGTTGATAGGCTTTCAAAATGTTATGAGAATAATAATAATTTTTTTAAAAACCCCTCTGGCTGGAGGGGATTTTAAAGGAAAGATTTAAGTCGGCTGGTCTGTGTGGGATAGAGATTGTGAGTTCTTTGGAGCTGTTAATGGTACTTAACACCCTTTCCGTCTTTATGTCTTTATTTCTTATCTCTGCTTTTAACTGCTCCTGATAATCCTACTTATGTGCTTCAGTTTGTTGTTGTTATTATTTTTTTTTAAAGTTCTTTGTACATTCCCCCCCCCCCTTTGCAAGTTGCCCGGAGGGTTCTAGGCCGAAAGGCAAAGTAGAACGTCTCGGACTAAATAAATAAGAATAAACTAACTAGGGTGGTTGGTGGGGGAAAATCCTAAAGGACAAGTTCTGGATGTCTAGAAAGTTGAAAAGCCAGACGTAAATGATGGTCGTTCGGAGCACATGCTAGTTTGGCGCGTATGCGTCATCAGGCACAAGTCGGGACCCCCCCCCCCCTTTAATGGATAGTTAGAACGTCTGCCAACCTGATATTTTGACAGACTGTCCATCTGGTTTGTGCCTGGCTGCAGGTTGCTTCACTGTAATCTTTCCTAAAATGCAGTACAGAGCAATTGGGGGTTTTTTGCTTATGGCCATTCTCACATGGCCCAGCTAAGTTCCCTTCTCCACAGGCAATTGTTTAAATATACAGGTACATCAATCACACAAACCATATAAATCAGTCATCACTAAACACAGTGTTTTTGTTTTAAATCCTACCATTTGTCGTTCGTTTGAGCAATCCTTAGTGACGTGAACGGCTGAGGATCTGTTTGGATTGGAAGCAGCCAACACATGCAGAGTTCTGAAGAAAAGAAACGTTCTGCAAACCTGTTCAGCTGGGACTGCCAAGCTATGAGCAGGGACAGGGCATCTCCTGCCCTATTTTTTTTAACATACTTGTGTACCTACCAGACGTTCTTACTGGAAATGACAAAGGGTGGGACTAGGAATCACCTGCAACTCTATAGTTTTACCATCGAGTTTCCAGCAATTCCTAGAGCTACCTCTTGTCAATTCTGATTAGAGCGTCTGGGGAAGTACACAAGGCCTCCCATGCATTGTCAGGAACTGTCTGGCAACCCTATGTGCAGCAGCCATTCATGTCAAACGAAACAGGCCTGGAGATCAGCTCATGTCACAGCCAAATGAGGTCAAACATGTCCACTGTGAAATCTGCCACAGCCCTAATCTAAATTTCATTTCACACATTACAAGGTGGCAGACCCAGGTTTGTTATGAAATGTCTGCTTATCAGGACACCAAAGCCAACCACAACCCCCTAAAGAGTAGAACTGTATGGTAAACAGAACATGTGCCACAGTTAATGCTTCATATGCCTAAAAATCTGTGCCTAAAATCTCTTTCGTGTACAACCAAAACATTTATTGCTTACTTTTTAGCCATTCTAAGCAAAAGCAACTGCCAACCTAGCAGTTCGAAAGCAAGAAATTGCAAGTAGATAAATAGGTACCACTTCGGTGGGAAGGTAACAGCGTTCTGTGCGCCTCGACGTCTAGTCATGCCGGCCACATGACCACGGAAACGTCTTCGGACAGTGCTGGCTCTTCAGCTTTGAAACGGAGATGAGCACCGCAACCCTCGAGTCGGAATCGACTGGCTTTCGAGCAAGGGAAACCTTTACCTTTACCTTTTAAGCAAAAGCAGCACCTAGTAATTTGGTATCTCTTTTCAGCCCCCTCTAGTCCCTTGTAATCCACACAACTCCATTATAATTACAAGCATGTCGAGCTTAAATGCATGAATTTAAAATCAAGTATATCCGTTGTCAAGTTGAGACAAGTTACGGCTCCTCTGGAACCAACAACATAAGCACATAAAACGTAAGAAGAGCCCTGCTGGATCAGACAAGCGGCCCATCTAACTAAGCATCTTATCTCACACAGTGGCCAACCAGGGGCCAATGAGGGCCAACAGGGCACAGAGTTGTCTCCTAGCACTGGGTTTCAGAAGTCTGCTGCCTCTGAAGGTGAAGACTTCCTTTAGTCACCATGGCTAGTAGCCACTGATAGACCTATCCATCAATCTGTCTAACCCCATTTTAAAGCCATCTATGCTGGTGACCATCATTATCTCCACTGGCAGTGAATTCCACAGTTCAATTACTTATTGAGTAAAGAAGTACTTCCTTTTGCCTGTCCTGTACCATTATTGCCCAACAACATCATTGTCTTCAGTTTCAAGAACATCAGAGCTACGGCTTGCCCAAGGTCATCCAGCCAGGTGCAAGTGGAGGAGTGGGGAATCAAACCCGGTTCTCCCAGATTAGAGTCCGCGCACTTAACCACTACCCCAAACTGGCTCAGGGGTGTGTGGCATATGCAAATAAATTATGCTAATGAGTCATGCTAATGAGCTCCTGCACCTCTTTTTCTACAAAATGACCCCCGATTGTCCTAAGTTCTAATATTATAGAAGATAGAGAAATACCTTCCTCTCCCAAGGATATGGCAGTGTCAGTGGAGGGGCAAACCTGCACTATAGTTAACTGAACACCTCTAAAGCACATTGAAGCACCGCCTTGGAACAGTTCATCATTCACCAGTGGATGCTTAGCCACAAGTTTTACCTAACTTGTTCTTAAGCTTCATGAGAATGTACACTGCCCATGAAACTTGTGATATGCATGATCACGGGTGTGTGTGAATAGGGCAACACATACCATTTTCTCCAGGTGAACTGATATCTGTCACCTAGAGCTCAGTTGTAATCCCAGAAGATCTCCAGACACTGCTTGGAGACTGGCACCCCTATTGGTAAGACAAAATCAAATGTCTGAAGGCAAATGGACAACCCTCCCCCCAAAAAAACCCCCAACAACTCCTGCCATTTCTGGGTTTGTATCTGGGAGGAGTGACGGTGCTGCCTCTTGGGATGGTAAAATGCACTGAGCCCGCCCTGCCTCTCTCACTCACAGCCCCAATCCAAATTGGAGCAACATGGGCCAGCAAGGATCTCAAAGACACAGGGAGACTCACAGGCTGATTTCGCACTAGAGCTGCCTCAATGCTGCGCCGCCGTTTGCCCCGATACTATTGGTCAATTTCACACCCGAAGCCGCGGGGCTGCATTTGACCCGCGGCTTCGCCCGATTTCCTCCGCAGTTTCGTGATCCCCAAAAAACAGGGTTACGAAACTGCGGGGGGAATCGGGCGAAGCTGCGAGTCAAAATGCAGCCCCGCAGCTCCGGGTGTGAAATTGACCAATAGTATCAGGCAAACGGCGGCGCAACATCGAGGCAGCTCTAGTGCGAAATCAGCCACAATCTGCATCTTGTGTCGTTTGATCCTAAGATCATTCAAGCTTTCGATGTAACCTAGAAATGTGAATGCTGTCAAATACAAGTGCATTCCACAACACCAAAAAACGGAATTGTCACTCTCTTGTGTATGTGGAAATGCATGCAAAATTGATTTGGTTTGGCCTGGCATCGGCGTGTAGCAGGCGGAAGCACAAAATCTCATTAACTGTGTTGTTATTTTTTTCCTCCTGAGTTGGAATCCCAGTCGTGATATGTGCATTTTAATCTTCAGGTTTAGAATAAAGCCACAACTGCGACATGCTGTCCATTTTATGATACCTAGGCACAAGATCTGTGATACCTGCGGAATTGTAACTTGAGCGCTTTCACAGTTCTCTGTGCCCTACAAGGTCTATCGTTTAACTGATCGGATCATTCCCCATTTTACAAATGACGGCCTTGGAATCAGAACTCCTTCTGGAAGAAGAACCTTTTCTGGCCAGGAAAGCGAAGCAAAGTCCATGAGAAGAGCCCTGCTGGATACCTGCGGAATTATAACTTGAGCGCTTTCACAGTTCTCTGTGCCCTACAAGGTCTATCGTTTAACTGATCGGATCATTCCCATTTTACAAATGAAGGCCTTGGAATCAGAACTCCTTCTGGAAGAAGAACCTGTTTTGGCCAGGAAAGCTAAGCAAAGTCCATGAGAAGAGCCCTGCTGGATCAGACCACTGGTCCACCTACTCCACTATCTTGTTTCACAGAGTGGCTAACTAGGTGACCTACAGAGGCAAATGACCTCCCCTGAGGTTTCCTGGGTTTCAGCACTGATTCCAGAGATTCACTTTCTCTGACTATGGAGGTATCCTTTATTCATTCAAGGACAGTAGCCATTGACAGATAGTAGCTATTGATGGACCTCCTCTCCATGAATCTGTCTAACCCCCCTTTTAAATATGGGATACAACACATGGGCAGGGACAATGGCTCAGTGGTAGAGCACCCCCTTGGCATGCAGAAGGTCCCTGGTTCAATCCCCAGTATCTCCAGTTAAAAGGACCAGGCAGGAGGTGATGAGAAAGACCTCCGCCTGAGACCCTGGAGAGCTGCTGCCAGTCTGAGTGGACAATGATGACTCTGATGGGCCCAGGGTCTGATTCAGTAGAAGGCAGCCTCATGTGTTCATGCAGCATTTAAGCCTGGCAACAGGGTTTTTGAAATCCATGTTGTTTAAAACTAAGCAAAGAAGTGGTTCCTGGTGAGGAAGCTTAGTCTTAGTTTGGTGTAGTGGTTAAGTGCGCGGACTCTAATCTTGGACCACCGGGTTTGATTCCCCACTCCTCCACTTGCACCTGGCTGGATGACCTTGGGCAAGCCTGTTCTTGAAAAAAAGAGCCATTTCTGTCAAGAGCTCTCTCAGCCCCACCTACCTCACAGGGTGTGGGGAGGGGAAGGGAAAGGAGTT
>NW_015168776.1:85771-91475 GCF_001447785.1 Gekko japonicus | reverse complement strand
TGATGGAGTGAGCTCCCGTCTCTAGTTCCAGCTCCTGCCAACCTAGCAGTTCAAAAGCAAGAAATTGCAAGTAGATCAATAGGTACCACTTCGGTGGGAAGGTAACAGCGTTCCGTGCACCTTGGTGTTTAGTCATGCCAGCCCCATGACCATGGAAACGTCTTTGAACAGCGCTGGCTCTTCAGCTTGGAAACAGAGATGAGCACCGTAACCCTAGAGTCAGATTCGACTGGCTTTCGAGCAAGGGAACCTTTACCTTTATAAGTTTGAAACTCACCTACCATTCCAACGTATTTCAAAAAGTGTGCCTTGCACATCAAAGCTCATACCTTGAATAAACCTCCGTTGGTCTTAAAGGTGCCACGGGACTCTAGATTTGTTCTACTGCTTCAGACCAACTCACTTCTATAGTTATAAGCAATGGAAACAAAATACAGCAACTTGGAATGTTTTAGTCCTCAAGAAAAAGATGACGACTTGATTTTCATACCCCACTTTTCTCTACCCTAATGAGTCTCAAAACAGCTTACAATAACCTTTCCATCCTTTCCCCACAACAGGCACCTTGAGAGGCAGGGAGATTTCAGAGAGAACTGTGACTGGCCCAAGGTCATCCAGCAGCTGTGAGCGGAGGAGTGGGGAATCAAACCTGGTTCTCCAGATTAGAGTCTACTGCTCTTAACCAGTACATCACACTGGATCCAACTGCCATTCCCAGGCCAGGAACAATGGACTGGATTCAGTGACTCCTTTCAACTAAGTGAGGAGAGTCTTTTCAGGTAGGACCCCAGGTGTGGAATGCCCTCTCCTTAGCAGCTCACCTGGCACCTGCCTTTGGCACCAGGAAAAATTAGCATTTATTTGCTCTGGATTTCAGCTGCACTTGGTTATTTTGGCATTTAGTTCTTCCTTCTCTTGTACAGAGTCCCAGGGGTTTTGATGGTCTACTGATTTGGTGGTGGTGGTGGTGGTGTTGCCTGTATGAGCGGATCTATTACTCTCTCTGTATATACTTTGTGCTACCTTTATTATCTAAATAGTGCTTCCCTGTAAACCTATTTTGATTATCTCATCTCTGTGTCTTGGTGGTATTGAGTTATGCTTCCTCCCCCCACCGCAAACATTATTGCTTTATGGATTTTGTCATCTGCTTTTGATTACATCTGGGCTCAATTACATTCATAAGCCACACATACACCTCGAATCTTTTGATTGAGAAGCAAAAACATAAACACCTGAAACAAATAAGAAAAGATATGTGCACATGGTGGAAGGGCAACATTACGTCTTACACAGGGTTATCTTCCCACCAATTTCCACCATATTAAGGAATTGCAACTCCGGTAACTACAAACCTGCACATACTTTTGTTCGAAAGCGCAGAACATTTGCAATATCAGCATGCGGATGTCTAGTAGGCATTCACTCCCCTATGTACTATGTGGCCCTAGTTAGGATGTAAAACTGTTTCTCTGTAAACCCCTCCGAGCCTTCGGGAAGGAGCGGTATATAAATTGAAATAAATAAATAAATAAATAAATAAATAAATAGTATCACAGGCTGTAACTCTCCAGAAGTTAGGGGTACTCTGCTTTCAAGTGAATTCTCCCAAACATCTGGCCAAAAAACTTATTATAGAGGGCGGGAGGGGAGCAAGGTGAGGCACATCAAAAATAGATACTTGATCTTGTCCCCCCAAATGGATTCAGCGAATGAGTCCAAATCCTTACGCGCAGTGCTGTTCCCTTGCTGCTTCAGTAAGTACTATCAAGGTTTCATGTTTCCTCAAAGTAGACCCACGCTGAAAGAAAGAAATACAATCTCATATACCATTGAACTGGATAAGAATAATACCTATTCTCTCCCAGAGGATTTATCTCCAAGGAAATCTCTGAACTGTGAACGGACAGACATCTCACAGAAAATGAGATATAACCAATGCCAAACATTTAATCTGTATCAGATTTTACTTCACAGTATAAACCCACCATCTGCTGTTGACCTAAAAGCCCTATGGGAATAGGAATCGGAGGGGACCAAATGAAATATGACTCAGTGGCTCAAGAAAAGGCACTTTTTAAAGGGGAATCGGTGGGCTGGAGACTGGCCAAGGAGAGAATTCTTATCACCAACCTACAAACAAGATTGACTAAAGTTTCAATGGCCTGACCTGGATAGCCCAGGCTAACCCAATCTCATGAGCTCTAAGAAGCTAAGCAGGTGAATCAGGGTAATACTTGGATGGGAGACCATCAAGGAAGGTCAAGGTTGCTGTGTGGAGAAACGCAATAGGACACCACTTATATTCATCCCTTGACTTGAACTGGATATTCAAATCATCAGCTCTTTGAAGCTAAGCAGGGTCACCACTGGTTAATTCCTGGATGGGAGCCCACCAAAGACGGCTAGAGTTGGCATGCAGAGGTAAGCAGTGGCAAACCACTTGTCTTCACCTCTTGCCTTGAAAACCCTACAGGAAAGAGCAGAACATTTGCAATATCTGTATGTGGATGTCTAGTATCACAGACTGTAACTCTCCAGAAGTTAGGGGTATGCGGCTTTCAAGTAAATTCTCCCAAACATCTGGCCAAAAAACATTATAGAGGGCAGGAGGGGAGCAAGGTGAGCCACATCAAAAATAGATACTTGATCTTGTCCCCCCAAATGGATTCAGCGAATGAGTCCAAATCCTTACGCGCAATGCTGTTCCCTTGCTGCTTCAGTAAGTACTATCAAGGTTTCATGTTTCCTCAAAGTAGACCCACGCTGAAAGAAAGAAATACAATCTCATATACCATTGAACTGGATAAGAATAATACCTATTCTCTCCCAGAGGATTTATCTCCAAGGAAATCTCTGAACTGTGAACGGACAGACATCTCACAGAAAATGAGATATAACCAATGCCAAACATTTAATCTGTATCAGATTTTACTTCACAGTATAAACCCACCATCTGCTGTTGACCTAAAAGCCCTATGGGAATAGGAATCGGAGGGGACCAAATGAAATATGATTCAGTGGCTCAAGAAAAGGCACTTTTTAAAGGGGAATCGGTGGGCTGGAGACTGGCCAAGGAGAGAATTCTTATCACCAACCTACAAACAAGATTGACTAAAGTTTCAATGGCCTGACCTGGATAGCCCAGGCTAACCCAATCTCATGAGCTCTAAGAAGCTAAGCAGGTGAATCAGGGTAATACTTGGATGGGAGACCATCAAGGAAGGTCAAGGTTGCTGTGTGGAGAAACGCAATAGGACACCACTTATATTCATCCCTTGACTTGAACTGGATATTCAAATCATCAGCTCTTTGAAGCTAAGCAGGGTCACCACTGGTTAATTCCTGGATGGGAGCCCACCAAAGACGGCTAGAGTTGGCATGCAGAGGTAAGCAGTGGCAAACCACTTGTGTTCACCTCTTGCCTTGAAAACCCTACAGGCTTGCCGTAAGCCAGCAGTGACGTGATGACACTTTCCACCACCACATTTTAACAGGAACATGAAAAATCCTTTCTTTAAAAAGACCAAATGTCTCAATATCTTTCAAGTGCTATGAAAATGTATTTTCCACTTTCAGACAAACAGCTACTTGCAGACGTTGTCCCTTCGTTCCATGGAGATCTCAATTCCCGCTCCTGCATACACTTGGTTATTTGCAGAAGCTCCAAAGACCATCTCCGCGATCCTTGATTTTAGGAGCTGCCATCTTAAATTAGGTGCGCGCTGCAACGTATGTCTCAATTTGAGCCAGTTTGGCGTAGTGGTTAAGTGCACGGACTCTAATTTGGGAGAACCGGGTTTGATCCCCCACTCCTCCACTTGCACCTGGCTGGATGACCTTGGGCAAGCCATAGCTCTGATAAGAGCTGTCCTTGAAAAAGAGCAGTTTCTGTCAGAGCTCTCTCAGCCCCACCGACCTCCCAGGGTGTCTGTTGTGGGGAGGGGAAGGGAAAGGAGTTTGTAAGCCGCTCTGAGACACCTTTGGGTAGTGAAGGGCGGGGTATAAATCCAATCTCCTTCTCCTCCTCCTCCTCCTCTTCTTCTTCTTCATTACAGATGCAGTCTTTCAGCTCTATGACTTTCAGTGGCACGTTCACTGGATACGACTTTGGATAAGCCGTCCTGATTCTTGACACCCCCTTCAAATAGCTTGGCACAAAAGTCTCCACATCCAGCTATTAGTTTCCCACCCAACTAAATGGTACAAGGAACTGGGCATGCAGACACCAATCATCCCCCCCCCTCATGGAAATAAAATTTGTATATAATCAGATACAAGGAGGGGGGGGACCCATGAAAAGAAGTAAAATATCTGGATTGGGAACCGAATATGTCAGATTACTGAGGCAGGACAACCAATTGGAGATTGGAAAGCTTTCCTAGTGGGAGGGGTGTGGTGTATGCAAATAAATTATGCTAACACATTATGCTAATGAGCTCCTGCACCTCTTTTTCTACGAAATGGCCCCTGACTATGGCAATGGCAGCCCTCGTAGGGAGATACGAATGAGAGTCTTCCTGAGGCTGATGGGTTTCCACTCCACTCATACAGCTAAATCCAGTAGTCCAGTGAGGAACTCCAAAGAGTAGCTGTGTGTTAAGGCTGAGCAAAGGTTGGTGCTTTGGTGCTGGAGAAGACTCTTGAGAGTCCCTTGGACTGCAAGGAGATCAAATCAGTCAGTCCTAAAGGGAATCCACCCTGACTGTTCCCTGGAAGGCCAGATAATGAAACTGAAGCTCAAATACTTTGGCCACCAAATGAGAAGGGAGCACTCACTGGAGAAGACCCTGATGCTGGGAAAGACTGAAGGTCAAAGAAGACGGGGACGGCAAAGGAGGAGATGGTTAGACAGTGTCATAGATGCAACGAACATGAAGTCGAGCCAACTTCAGAGGACGCCGGAAGACCGGAAGGCTTGGTGTGATCTGGTCCATGGGGTCACAAAGAGTCGGACTCGACTGTGCGACTGAACAACAACAACAAAAGGTTGGGAGAGGCTGCTTATCGCTTTGGACTGCAGATCGCCAGGTCCTTGTTCTGCCTGCAGAGCTGCCACTTCACCCCCGCCTAGAGAAGATACCGGGAGCTGGGGCTAGGAAGAAAGAGGCCTGCGGACTGTCAGTGTGTTGAGTGGTAATGGGGGTGTGAGCATGTTGCGATGTATTAGCATTTTAAGTGACTGCATTCATCGTGGGTTTGTGATGCCTTTCTTCTTTGCAAGCCGTTTAGAGTTTGTTCCAAGAGAAAAGTGGCATATAAATATGCTAAATAATTTTTGTTTCTTTATTCATTGATCTGTATTTTTGTCAGCAGTTGCACCAGTTTGGTGTAGAGAGCCAGTTTGGTGTAGTGGCTAAGTGCGCGGACTCTAATCAGGGAGAACCTGGTTTGATTCCCCACTCCTCCACTTGCAGCTGCATGGGCAAGCCATAGTTCTGTCAGAGCTGTTCCTGAAAGAGCTCTCTCAGCCCGACCTACCTCACAGGGTGTCTGTTGTGGAGAGGGGAAGGGAAAGGAATTTGTAAACTCAGAGTCTCAGAGTGAAGGGCGGGGTATAAATCCAATGTCCTCCTCTTCCTCCTCCTCCTCTTCTTATTATTATTCTTATTCTCAGGGCTTTTTTTTGTAGAAAAAGCCCAGCAGGAACTCATTAGCATAATAGGCTACACCTGAAAGCAGAAATCTATTAGCATATTAGGCC
>NW_015168776.1:81184-85598 GCF_001447785.1 Gekko japonicus | reverse complement strand
GCCTCCCGGGCCCATCTGCCCCGGGGTCCCCCGGGGGGGGGGGTGTCCGCTCTCCAGGCTTTCCCTCTGTGGCCGCGCACACAGAGGTTTTGCCTGTAGTGGGCGTGGCCAACTCTGAAGCCGGCCGGAACTCCGTTCCTGTGCGTTCCTGCCCCAAAATAGCCCTGCTTCTTCTTCTTCTCTCTCTCTCTCTCTCCCTGCTGTTGGGTTTGTAATTGTATTGGGAGCACATGTTGAACATTTTTTTTGAAACGACACATTAGATCCCAGCTCTTTTTTCTGCTAACAAAGGGATTGTGATTTTACTTACTCCAACCTTCTGATGCAGACCACCAATTCACCCCTCCTGCTCCCCCTGAGGAACCCATGGGCCCCCAAAACAGCATGGGGGTGGGTGCGGAATCAGTGAGCTCCACCAGAAGAGTGGGCAGGGAAGTACCACTCCATGGAGACAAGTGCTTCCCTTTACCATCAACTTAGTCAGTATACTTCACAATGGTCCCTGCCACACGGCAGGGAAAAGGATGGCTGAACTGTGGCTAATCAGAGCCGCACCAAAGTTGAGACGCGCGGCGGGATCCCACGGATCCTCTGAGCCGCGGCGCATCACTCCCCGGCATGATCAGATGCCGGGGAGGAAGAGTCGGATGGGAGAGGGAGGCTGCCGAACTGCGCATGCTCGAGCATGCGCTAGTGGGGGGGGGAGCCTGCCGACCTGTGCATGCTTCTGCATGCGCAGTACGGCCAGGGGCCGGGATGCGCCGGCGCAAGGACGGCCGGCCGATCCCACGTCCCGGCTTGAGGCACTGTACTGGATACAACCACCTAGGTAGGTGGTTCTTTTTTAGTGTGTGTTATCGGCGGTTGGGACGGATCAGGGATGGGCAGGCAACGATTCCCAGATGTTGCCGTGGGATCGCGCCCGTTTGCTCCGCCCCCGTTCCATCCCCCTCCCGGCCCAAACTGCCTCGTATGAACAGGGCCAATGTATATCAGTAAGTAAGTAAGTAAGTTTATTAAGAACAGTCATAAGACCAGCAAAATAGACCAAAATAGTACAGCACAGAATCTACAACATAGGATCCTTACAGCCTTAATTACTAAAATACCAAACCGGTCAATTCCATCATTAATGGCTCGAGTTACAATACATTCTGCGCTTTTTGATTACCAAGTAACAATATTTAGCAACATTGCGTGTGACAGAATCATAAGTATCAGCCAATAAAAACTTCATCAAACAATCCTCGTCACATGTAAGATAATGAGCCTGGGGTTTAAAACGTGAGAGAAGGGGTGTCAGCAACTGCTGTCTCTCTTCATCATACAAAGGACAATTAAGTATTATATGGGAGGCAGACTCCACCTGTTCTAACAAACAGGAGCAAATTCACTGATGCATGGGGGTCCGGGTATATCTACCATAATGTATATGGAATTCCTATGCATAGCCTACCTCATTTATAATATAATGCGTATTGCAGAATTATCGATGCATACATCCCATTGCAAAACATGCAGACTTTATAGGAACTATCCACAGCCAAGAAAGAGAAAATGGTCCAATTTTTTAAAAAACAAAAAACCTCAGGGGTTTGATTCATACAAAAGAGAAGCCACATCAAAATGGGACTTCTTGGGTCAAATCAGCAGGGAAGAGAAATCCAGACGCATCCCTACTGTTGCTAGTCCATTCAATCAAATCCCATTGAGAGTGTTGCGGTCTCGTAAAGAGGACCAGATCTATTGTTGAATAAGCTTTTATGGTCAAGAGCCCACTTAGTCAGACACGTAAGGGAGTAAGCTCAAAGGATTAGATCTATAAAGCTGATATGCTTCAAGCGCTCCCCAAAATCTCTCATTTTAGTTGAAATCGTGAATAACCTCAAAGAAAGGTAGCACAACTGCTAATTTAAACTAATAATAAAGAAATAGCGGCCGTCCACCTGTTCAGGGGAGTGGAATAATTTTGAGTGAAGGTCCCTTTATTGCCACTTTCTTTTTTTTTAAAAAAAAGAAGCTTTCTGGAGAGCAAAACGAACATCTGCTTTATTACCGAATCCACTCTCTGTAAAAACTCCCAGCTCCTGCAAATCCACCTACTGTTAGAATGTTTGGTTAATGAGAAGCCATAAATGAGAAATATGTTCACTTATCGAAACCAGTCAAGCTCCATCCTTTGGGGAACTCCATGCTTTACCCCTGGATTTCTGGATTTCGATAGAAGATTAATTTACGAAAGACCTGCTTTATCGAATGGTAGTTGCTGAAGAGCCTCATAATGTCAGTAAAGCAACATTTGCAACCCTAAGTGGTACAATTACCATCTACAGAAATGCCGCTTCCCGATCTAAATGAACATTGAAATTAATGGAATAGGCTAATATTACGGTAGATACAGCGGAAAATCAAAATAATGATGCCCACATCATCCATTTCAGCCCATCTAGGACATTACTATCATGACTTTATATCTTCGGAAGTGACGTTTTACTGAAAAGAGACCAGAAGTACTGTAAACAGGGTTATCTTTAAGCTTCAGATAAGCATATATGGCCCCGGTCACACGGGCCGGATATCGCGGGGGTGGAGGCGTGGCTGTTTGCCCCAGAGCAAACTACCTCGCGGCCGCCGGATCAAACATCCAGCCGATGTCCCGTGGTTCGGGGGGGAGGTGCCGATCATACGTCAATCCTGCGGCGTGGCAGAGAAGCGGCGCGGTGGGGGTTGTTTTTTTTTTTTTAACTGAAGTGTGCGCATGCGCTGTTGGGTGCTTGTGTGCGTCCCGTGGAGACTTGGAAAAAAACACCTTTTCGCAACAGGACATGGGCGGGCGCTGGATGCCATGAGCTACCTAATAGCCACTGACGGACCTCTGCTCCATATGTATCAAATCCCATCTTGAAGCCGTCCATGCTTGTAGCCGCCACCACCTCCTGTGGCAGTGGCACATTCACAGCCCTGCTCATGTGACCATATGTGTGGAATATAAGCATAGGGATGGGAAACTGGGATCATACCCATTGACACCACTGCTGATTTTTATGTGTTCTTCAGAAGCTGGAAACAAAGCTGATGCACTTTGCTCACAGCTCTGGATTAATATCATTTCAGGTGGGTAACTGTGCTGGCCTCCAGTAGAAGAACAAGATTTAAGTCCGGTAGAAACTTACAGATGAACAAGATTTCCAGGGTAAAAGCTTTCGAGAGTCCAAGCTCTCTCCATCAGATATAAGTAGGAATGGAGATTTCTGAGCCCTCATATTACAGGCACCCCCTAACGTCCGACAGGGATATGAGGACTCACGGATCTCCATTTCTACTTCTATCTGATGAAGGGAGCGTCGACTCTTGACACCTTCTGTCCTGAATGTCTTGTTGCTCTTTCAGGTGCCACTAGAGTCTAATCTTGGAGTAATACGGAGAACCTATCACAGTTCCGCAGGGCCTGCAAAATGGAGCTCTTCCACCAGGCTTTTGGAGCCGCCGCCACTATTAACAACTAGGACAAGAAGCCCGTCGCCCTGGAATACTAATGAGTTCCTGCTGTTGGGTGTGGCCTATTATGCTAATGAGTTCCTGCTGGGCTTTTTCTACAAAAAGAGCCCTGTTAGGAATGGAGATTTCTGAGCCCTCATAATACAGGCACCCCCTAACGTCCGACTGGGATATGAGGACTCACGGATTTCCATTTCTACTTCTATCTGATGAAGGGAGCTTCGACTCTTGACACCTTCTGCCCTGGATGTCTTGTTGCTCTTTCAGGTGCCACTGGAGTCTAATCTTGGAGTAATACGGAAAACCTATCACAGTTCCGCAGGGCCTGCAAAATGGAGCTCTTCCACCAGGCTTTTGGAGCCGCCGCCACTATTAACAACTAGGACTCACACCACGGGAGTCTGGAGGCAGCCCGTGGCAAACGTTTACTAGTACTTTGGAGGTACTACTTTTTTAACGCGCGTTTTCGGCGGTAAGCCACGGGTGCGCTCCACTTCCCAGATGTTGGGGTGTGATCGTGCCTGGATAATCCGCCCACCATCCGTGCCTCTCCCGCGACAACTTTGCCATGTGACTGGGACCTATCAAATGTTTCTGCTGATTTTATGTAAGCCACCCTGGGCCGGCCTAGGCTGGGAGGGCGGGGTATACATCTGATTAAATAAAATAAATAAATAAAAATGTCGTGGACAAAGCTAGGAAAGGTGATCCTGTTCCCAGTGGTCACATCTGTCTAAAAGGTCATCTGGAACAGGGCTATCCCCTCAATAGTACTGCATTAGCTTTTTATACATATCTTATGTTTAGATGTTCTAATTCAGCAACTGTGCATTTGGCACCAGACACATGTAGGCTTGCCAAGTCCCCCCGGGGATTGGGACCCGGGGGGAACCCCACCCCCAAAGCATGCGACATG
>NW_015168776.1:75111-80900 GCF_001447785.1 Gekko japonicus | reverse complement strand
GTCAGGGGGTGTGGCATATGCTAATGAGTTATGCTAATGAGTTCCCCTAGCTCTTTTTCTATGAAACGACCCCTGGAAATATGTATTTAAGTTATGTGTACCTCAATATTGTTTGACCTCTGAAGAAGGCCCCAATAGGGCAGAAATCCATCAGGTCATGTGTATTGGCCCTTGGGTTTAGGCTATACTTTTTTACAAGGCTTTCGTTTGGCCCTTATGTATGTTTTTAACTGTCTTTCTAATAAATACTTGTATTTTTGTATATTATAAGTTTTAACTAGGTTTTTAATATTGGCCCTTCATTAGACTTTCTTCTCATCCTTTTGGTTCTCTATTCCCTCAATATTCAACGCTATTTCCCCCTGCTAAGCTATGAAATAATCAAATCTCACCCAATGCAGATTTCTCTCTCTCTCTCTCTCTCTCTCTCTCTCTTATTAATCAATTGGTGACACGAAACTGGAAGCAATGAAATGTGGATCTGATGCAAAGAAGAGTGTCGAAACTACAGTGTCGGAGAAGTCATTTCTGTAGCCATGGTGAAGTCCTCCTCCCTCCTCCGGTGAGGCAGGATTTATTTTCTATAATGAATTTGATCCTTTGTGCTTCAGCTTGGGAGGAAAAAACCATGTTTACTTGAGGTTTAAAAAAAACACCCAAGAGCAAAGAATGCATGCTTTTAATTAAGCACCCCGGCGAGAACTCTGGCAAGCCCGCAACAAATCAGACGGCATCCTCCTCTCTAACGAGCTGCTTTCTTTGCAAGCGCTCTAATGCATTCAGAGATCTCATTCTCTCTTTCACTCTCTACGCAGGTACTTCTCTGAATCTGCAATATCGTGCCAAAAGTTTTAATCGAAAGCTTTGAGCAAATTGTCCTCCCCCTTTTTAGCCTGTGACGACTCAGCCAGCTAATCTCCTAAATCCAGGACTGTTGTGTCTCCTCTCCGCGTCAGACAAAAGGCAATTGTGCTTATTTATAGGATGTGTCAGGAATAATGGTCAGCGCAGGTAAACTCTGCATGGGTAATGCTCGGGAGACAGATAAAAAGGGCCTACTTTGTAATATTTATCCAAGAGGCCTAGAGGAACTGCAGAGGGACATTCAACGAGGGCCCGTTTGGAGACACAGGTATACCAATCTAGAGAATTATCTCGGTTCATGATTTCCTCCCTTGCTTGGAGGAGCAGATGGGCACGCCTCCATATCCATATAAAAGAAAAGATGAAACTAGTGTTGTTGTTACACCCCACCTCCACCCCTTGCTGGTCTTGCCCTGATGCTGTGGCACAGGGACCCTGGAGCACTTCCTTCTGCCGTCTTCTCCTCCGGGAAGGCTTGGGAGTACAGTTGGCTAGGACTCAGAATAGCAGGCATGGCTGTGGTGAGTTACCTTCCCCACCCTGCTGGGGTCTGCTCACCAGGACTCTGGGGTGCTTTCTCTCTCTCTTTGCTGTTCTGCTGGAGAGCCTGGCCACTTCCCCTCTGACCTGTCATCTGCTCCCCCCTTTTAAAGCCCTCCCCCTCATTTGTGCCTCCACCCCCTCCTTGCCCTCTGGCCCTAGGGTTGCCAGGTCCCCCTGGGGAGCAGGGGATTGCCTGCTCGATGAGCCCCTTACCTGCTGGCCCAGATCCGGCCGCCGGGGGGAGGGACCCCACCCCCAAAGTGCTGGGATCGGGCTGGGCACATTGCAGGGGGACACTCTATCATTCAAGGGGAAACCCTTGAATGATAGTGGTCCCACCCCCAACGTGCTTCGCATGCACACCGAAGATGTCCCGGAGAGGGGCCAGGACTCCCCTGCAGCAAAAAAGGTAAGACCGGGCAACCCTATCTGGCCCTGCCTCCCCATTTAAGCCCCATTGCCTTCCCTCCTGTGAGCCCCACCCATCTACACTGGCACATTCTGTTTCGGGCCTTGCTGCATTTGTCGGGTCTTGCTTCCCCCTTGGACATGGCTTCCCCCTTGGATGGGGCCCTACTGCATTTGTCATGCCTCGCTCCTCCCTCAGATGGGTCTTTGCCCTGCTGTGCATGTTGCCAGCTTGTTTCTCTTCCTGGTTGTTTTGGCCAGCTGGCTGTTCTGCGGCCTGATGGCCTTTGGCCTGCCCGATGTGGCTCCCGGGCCCCTTTCGCACACTGGGTAAATTGCTTTCGGGGCCCTGGGCTGGGTGACGACATGGGGAGTGACCCAGGGCTTCCTGTGGAGTTGCTGGAGTTTGTGATGGTATCAAGTGTGTCAGAGCAAGGGCTGACAACGCCTGTGGCTGGACAGTTGCCACCTCTGGGTTGGGAAGTTCCTGGATATGGGGGGGTGGATCCCGGGGAGGTGGAGTTTAGGAAGTGGAAGGAGCCCGTTTGGTGTAGTGGTGAAGTGCGCAGACTCTAATCTGGGAGAACCGGGTTTGATTCCCCACTCCTCCGCTCACAGCTGCTGGATGACCTTGGGCGAGCCATAGTTCTGTCAGAGCTGTTCTCTCAAGGACAGTTCTGGAAAGAGCTCTCTCAGCCCCACCTACCTCACCGGGTGTCTGTTCTGGGGAGGGGGAGGGGAAGGAGTTTGTAAGCCGCACTCAGTGAAGGGCGGGGTATAAATCCAATCTCCTCCTTCTCTTCTTCTTCTTCTCTTCTTCTTCTTCTCTTCTTCTTCTTCTCTTCTTCTTCTTCTCTTCTTCTTCTGCAGGGCATTGACGTCATACACTCCACCCTCCAACGCTGCCATTTTCCCCAGGGGAACTGACCTCTGAAGCCTGGAGATCAGTTATAATTCTGGGAGAACTCCTAGTCCCACTTGGAGGCTGACAGCCAATCTGGGAAAGGGACAGTGGACTAGATGAGATCCACTCATCTCATCCAGCAATGCCCTTCTTAACTTATTTGTGATCCAGGCTTCCGGTGTCCCTATTACTACCGCCAGTTTGGTGTAGTGGTTAAATGCGCGGACTCTAATCTGGGAGAACCGGGTTTGATTCCCCACTCCTCCACTTGCACCTGCTGGATGACCTTGGGCAAGCCATAGTTCTGGTACAGCTGTTCTTGAAAAAGAGCAGTTTCCCTCAGAGAGCTTTCTCAGCCCCACCTACCTCACAGGGTGTCTGTTGTGGGGAGGGGAAGGGAAAGGAGTTTGTAAGCCGCTCTGAGACTCCGAGTGAAGGGTGGGGTATAAATCCAACTGTTCTCCTTCTTCCATGCCCTGCTGTTGGACCTCCAAGGGACTGGATGGCCAGTGTGTGAGACAGGATTCTGGAGTAGATGGACTACCAGACTGATCCCAAAGGGCTAATCTTATGTCCTTAGGAAGGCTTCGGCCTCTGTGCCCTGCTGTTGGATCTCCAGAGGAACTGGTTGGCCACTGTGTGAGACGGGATGCTGGACTAGATGGATTGCTGGCTTCATCCAGCAGGTTTCTTATGTTCTTACAAATTAGTCTAACCCTGTTTCAAAGCCAGCTATGGTTAGAGGACTCCACCACCATCTTAGATAATGCATTTCATACGCTAAGCATTGATGAAGATACTCACTCTTTTGTCAATCCCGAACTTATTTCCTATCATGTTCTGACCCCAGGATATTAAATCAGGTTAGAGCAGGGGTGTCAAACATGTGGCCTGAGGGCTGGATCAGGCTCTCAGAGGCCTCCAATCCAGCCCTCAAAGACCTGGGTATTTTCTGCTTCATTTTCCAGTTCTTCTGCTGCTGCCACTTTGCAGCTTGCTTTACCAGACTCGGGTAATCGCACAGGTGAGATAGATAGGCAAGCAATTGAGAGAGTCTGGCAAATCACTGGCTGAGGCTCCTTCCCCTCCTCCTCCCAGGGGGAGGGAGGAAACTGGCCAGGCTGCCTCAATCCTCCAGGAGACAAAGGGAAGCCTTTCTTCCCTTCCACTGGCTGAAGCTCCTCCCTGAAGGGAGGGAAGGAATGAGGGAATGCTTGCTTTGCTGGGCTGTCTCAATCACACAGGAGAAATACCAAGCCCCTTTAAGACCAACAAAGTTTATTCAAGGTATGAGCTTTTGTGTGTCTTGCTACAGTGTGTGTGTTTTGTTGGGCTCCTTATGCCAGGTCTTTCCTGGGTGCAACTGGGTTCTCTCTCCGTTTTCACTGTATCCATACCCTCATGATCCAGTCTTTCTCAGTAAGAAAGCAAGGTGAACTATTTTACAGGAGGAATAACAGCAAGCCAGTGGGGTGGATTAGGCTGAGAGTGTGTGTCCAGACCAAGTTCACCCAGCACATCATAGGATGTATTACCTGGGATTTTATGGAACTATATCTTATATTTTGTAATTGTTGGTTTTAACCGAATGTTGGTTTTAAATTGCTTGTAAGCCGCCCTGAGCCACTTTGGCGGGAGGGCAAGGTAGAAATTTAATAAATAAATAAATATAAATAAATTTGTAGGAAGTTGTAGTTATTTCTCTGGGGAAGACTATAGTTTTGTAGACAAACACATGGCCCTCAGTCTGTGTCAGGATGCCTTCCATATTCTTAACCAGCACATGAAGCAACTTATGTACAAAAGCTCACAATGCCCAGCCATTTCATGTTTTCCCTTGGTTCCTAGGCTCAGGAAACTGAGCATGAGATTCTTGTAATGAATGTCAATAAATCAAAAGTAGGTTTGCAGCTTACAGATAACACACCTGAACAGCATACTCAGGATTGCTGTAGCACAGACATTTTGATGCAATAACTCAGAGCAACAGGTGTCAGTTATCAGACACTGTTACAGACAAAATATTGCAAGAATGCTAGTGTTTTAAGCATGTTTTATTTAAAGTTTAAAAAATCTTTAATTGTGTTTGTCTGTGTCCTTTATAAAGTTTATATCTCTGCTACCTGGCATTACATTTTATGACACACATGGCCCGGCCCAACAAGGTCTCATTTATGTCAGATCCGGCCCTCATAACAAATGAATTCGACACCCCTGGGTTAGAGGAATTTACCTCCCTCTTATTGCAATATTCCCCTCCTGAGCCATCTTCCATCTCATGCCTCACAGTTGGGTAAAACTAATAACAATGTGCAACGGGGAAGAAAAGCGTGCTGGCCATTTTCAGTGCTTAATCTCTTGCTGAGCAAAAGCATTTATTGGTTCACATGTTCCTCTGCTGTCAGCAATTAATTAGCGAGGTGGGGCCAGAAAGAAACCATTGTTGTTGTTTTTTGCGCTGATGTGCACGTTAAAGAAAAGAGCGGACGCCACTAGTCTAGTAGATAGCCGGAGCTGCTTAGCCAGAAACTAAGCTGAGTCAGGCCTTTATCTCAAAATTACCTGTAGCCCATATAGCTGTGTAGGTTCTACTCTTTGTTTCCAGGGTTGGTTTTGTTTTGTTTTGTTTTGTTTAAGAAATCCAGGAGGAGAGGAGAGGCTTTTCAAAAGTCAAAGTGAAAGAGTGCGCGCGGGCTGCATGTTGTACAATAATCCCCTATTCATCACCACGAAGCTATACAGAAGGATATCTCATGCCACAGAAGAAGCCAGATACTGTACATTAAGATAAAGTAGAGCAGAGCACAAGGGGTTTCTGTGATGCTACACTGTGTTGGGCGGGGGGGGGGACTGAGGCCCGCCGTTGCCTTTGCTGAGATACTAAGCATATTATCCTCTGCTCGAATGATAGTAAATGGATTGGATGCTAGAGGAGGAATGAATTCAAAGGGGCAGAGGATCACAGCGGCTGGGATGGGGAGGAGGGATAGAAAGAACACTTCATTGCAAAAGCATCAGATTCCCAAAAGGCACGTCGAATGGAGGGGGTCCATCACCTGCGAGATAGCAG
>NW_015168776.1:73297-75093 GCF_001447785.1 Gekko japonicus | reverse complement strand
CAGGAATGGAGGGGTGGCGGAGGACAATAGCTGGCACCCTGGACACGTTAATGGGATGGACTCACGGGGAAAGGGATCAAGGACTTGAAATGCAGAAGAATGATAGGAAGAGGAGGAGGAGAAGGAGAAGAAGAAGAAGAAGATTGGATTTATACCCTGCCCTTCACTACCCAAAGAGGTCTCAGAGCAGCTTACAATCCCTTTCCCTTCCCCTCCCCACAACAGACACCCTGTGGGGTAGGTGGGGCTGAGAGAGCTCTTTTCGAGAACTGCCCTCGAGAGAACAGCTCTGAGAGAACTTGTGACTGAACCAAGGTCACACCAGCAGCTGCCAGTGGAGGAATCGGGAATCAAACCCAGTTCTCCCAGATCAGAGTCCACACACTTAACCACTACACCAAACTGGAGGAGATTAGATTTATAGCAGCTGCCAGTGGAGGAATCGGGAATCAAACCCAGTTCTCCCAGATCAGAGTCCGTACACTTAACCACTACACCAAACTGGAGGAGATTAGATTTATACCCTGCCCTTCACTACCTGAAGGAGTCCTCAGAGTGGCTTACCATCTCTATTCCCTCCCCCTCCCCACAACAGACACCCTGTGAGGTAGGCGGGGCTGAGAGAGCTTTTTTGAGAACTCCTCGTGAGAGAACAGCTCTGAAAGAACCTCTGACAGACCTCCAGAGGAACTGGTTGGCCCACCTGCCTCACAGGATTCTGTTGTGGGAAGAGGAAGGGAAGGAGACTGTAAGCCACTCTGAGACTTAGGGATTAGGGATGCCAACCTCCAGGTGGTGGCTGGAGATCTCTTGCTACTACAACTGATCTCCAGGCAGCAGAGATCAGTTCACCTGGACAATATGGCTGCTCTGGAAGTTGGACCCCATGGCATTATCACCCAAACCCTGCCTTCCTCAGGCCCCACCTCCAAAATCTTCAAGTATTTCCCAACCTGGAGCTGGCAACGCTAGAATAAACCCAATCCCATCTTCCTCTTCATCTTCTTCCTCTTCTTCTTCCTTGGGGGTTTGATGTGTGGCAGTTGAAGCTTTTAATGGTTTGGAGGTCAATAATGTCACCTGTCCCGTCCCATGCCTTTAAGCTTCTATTAATGGAACAGGGTTTTTTTCTCTCCAGACATTTGGCAACCCTATCGGTGGCATTCATCACCAGCCAGTAGCTCCTGTTGGCTTGTGCTTGCAAGTTACCAAACTGCAACGGTCAATGGGAATGGTAGTTTTCTTGCCTCTCTGATTTTGCAAGAAGTTGCGAAAGCCGCCAATTTCATCGACCCCGGTCATTGGTCCTTTCCGCACTAGACCTTAAATCCTGGTTCAACCCTGTCCCCGAACTTACATTCTACACTACACGCGAGTTCACCCCTGTAATTATCTTGGGGTATTTTTTGTTTCCACATTACATTGAGCTCACCCCGGTTTTGCCCCACACTTGTCCAAGGATAAACGGATGCTGTTATAACCAGGGATAAATGCCAGGTATAGTGTCCCGAGCAAAACTCTGATAAAACCAGGGGTGAGATCCAAGTGCAGAAAGGACCATTAAGGCATGATGGGGGTAAACGGAAAGAGCTATTTAGAGAAAGGAGAGCCCCTGGCTAATTGCTCTCACCCGTTCTCGTCCAGAAAGGAAAAGTTTGTCACGCACACACAAAACATATCTGTAAGACAGAGCTCTTCCGCCAGGCTTTTGAATAGGAGCCACCACCACCACTGCTCCATCAACGCCCTATAATCTCCGCACACTGCCACCGTTGGTGTGGGTACCATCGGAAAGA
>NW_015168776.1:69359-73144 GCF_001447785.1 Gekko japonicus | reverse complement strand
GGGGTAGGTGGGGCTGAGAGAGCTCTTTTCGAGAACTGCCCTCGAGAGAACAGCTCTGAGAGAACTTGTGACTGAACCAAGGTCACACCAGCAGCTGCCAGTGGAGGAATCGGGAATCAAACCCAGTTCTCCCAGATCATACTCCGCACACTTAACCACTACACCAAACTGGAGGAGATTAGATTTATACCCTGCCCTTCACTACCCGAAGGAGTCCTCAGAGTGGCTTACCATCTCCCTTCCCTCCCCCTCCCCACAACAGACATCCTGTGAGGTAGGCGGGGCTGAGAGACTACTCATGAGAGAACAGCTCTGAAAGAACTTGTGACGGATCTCCAGAGGAACTGGTTGGCCCACCTTCCTCACAGGATGTCTGTTGTGGGGAGGGGGAGGGAAGGGAGATGGTAAGCCGCATGATTGACGTATTATTGGCACCTCCCCCCCGAACCACGGGACATCGTCGGGACGTTTGATCCGGCGGCCACACGGTAGTTCGCTCCAGGGCAAACAGCCACACACACACCCCGCGATATCCGGCCCATGTGACCGGGGCCGTTGTTTGTTTTTTAAATCCAGTGATGCGTACCTATTTAAAAAGTATGAAAATACCTTCAGTGCCAGGTCCCGGTGACCCTCCCTCCGTATCTGCTCCCAGAAATGGGAAATGCTCTGCCAACGGGTTCCCAGAGGCACCATTAAACGTACAGAGGTGTATGCAAGATTTACAATAGATCGGAATCTGACCGGTGTTTTGCGTCACTGCAGGGAATGCATTTAAGACTTATTAAAAGGGGGGGAAAATCCATTTGGAAGTTATTGGAACTCATTGCTGTGCATTTCAATTCACGAACGTGAAGCTCGCAACATGCAACCCGTCTTGACCTTTTATTACCGAGAATATTTGGGGGAGGGGGACCACTGGCACCCGTTACTGGTTATTAAAGGGAAAGCGTGCCCGTGCATTAATGCCCTGTCCTCTCTCAAGAGGGAAAGGACTGAACAGCCGTCTGAGATTACTCTGCCCTTATGCAGTTTAGCACACTGCAGTTTGGTGTAGTGTTTAAGTGTGCAGACTCTAATCTGGGAGAACCGGGTTTGATTCCCCACTCCTCCACTCGCACCTGGCTGGATGACCTTGGGCAAGCCGTAGTTCTGATAAGAGCTGTTCTCTCAGGGGTAGTTTCTGTCAGAGCTCTCTCAGCCCCGCCTACCTCACAGGGTGTCTGTTGTGGGGAGGGGAAGGGAAAGGAGTTTGTAAGCCGCTCTCTTCTTCTTCTAAGTAGGTGAGCATCACTCTAAGGTGATTGACGCCAAAAGGTTGATCTGGTGCCACGCCAGGTACAGCATGCAGAAGGTTCCCAACCTGGATTCCCACTGAGAGAGCCAGCCATGGTAAAGTGGTTAAGAGCAGCAGACTCTAATCTGGAGAACTGGGGTTGGTTCCCCACTCCTCCTCCGCATGAAGCCTGCTGGGTGACCTTGGGCCTTTCCCAGTTCTCTCAGAGCTCTCTCGGCCCCTCCTACCTCATGAAGTGCCTGTTATGGGGAGAGGAAGGGAAAGGCAATTGTAAACTGCTTTGAGACTCCTTAGAGCCGAGGAAAAGTGGGGTATAAAAACGGTGGCACAGTGTATACGGTATATCCCACTGTCTTAACATCTGAACTGTGTTAGTTCGAGCCCCGCGCTGGTGTGAGCGGCCAGCCTGTTGTCCCCAGCTCATCATCCACCCAGCGATTCGAAAGCTTCGGCGAGTAGATAAAATGGGAACCACTCCTTAGAGAGGGTGGGCACGCCAATCTCCCTTGTGGGAGGGTGTTAGCTGACGGTCGGACGTCCTGGTCGAGGTTCGGAAAGGTGAAATAACTTCTCGGCTACGAAAGAATCCCTGCAGTGGATGTTCCGGCCAGGCGGTGGCAGTGTGGCGATTGACATACGGGTCCTGAAGCCTGGTCAACACGCAGCCGTGCGGAAAACGACGGAGCCAAGCCAGAAGACGTCTACATCGGGCAGTGATGGCATGTGCAATTAAAAATGAATATATGTTGTCTTCCCTTTCCCCTATGAACATTGTTAGTCCCTTGTCTATATTGAGTAACTGTACATCGCTTTGAGCCCACTGGGGAAAGCGATTCATAGATGGAAAGTATTATTGTTATTATTATTATTATTTCTTCTGCTACTACCGTCCCCTCAATCCACTGGGCACTTCCTCAGATGGGCCATTATCAGGGATGAGATGGCTGTTGAGCTTACGGGGAATGGTCCCAGTGGGCTACTGCCATGGCGGCCAGAATCCAGTGGAGCTGGGCTCCAGCCACCCTGTCAACACCTCAGGGACCCCTCGGCTCAGGACCTTCACCAGCAATGGCAATTGGTGGAAGATCACGAATTGCCTCCTTCTGCGCTGCTTCCCGTTTGGGGTAGGAAACAATGGGTCAGCTCATGGCCACGATCATCAGCTCTGCTGAGTGGAGGGACCCCAGCAGCGCTAGCTTACAGGACCACATGGTCACCCCGCTTGGCTTGCCCCAAGGCCATTTTCACTTCCCAGGCTACTCCTGGCTCTTACGGAGACCTATGCTCCGTCCCATGTCTCCAAACGCTTCATGGTGCCACTTATATCATGGGCACCGGGCGCGGCTGATTTAATTCCGTCAGAGTGATCCACCACCCTTCCTGGCATGAACTCAGCGTACACTGGGATCGTAGAATCACAGAGTTGGAAAGAGCCATACAGGCCGTCTAGTCCGACCCCCTGCTCAATGTCAGATCAACCTAGAGCATCCCTGGATTTGTCCAGCCGCTGCTTAAAGACAGCCAGGGAGGGGGAGCTCACCACCTCCCAAGGCAGCTGATTCCACTGTTGCATGACTCCGATTGTCAAAACGTTTTTCCTAAGATCCAGCCGTTACCTTCCTGACCATTATTTAAACCCATTATTGCAAGTCCTGTCCTCTGCTGTCAACAGGAACAGCTGCCTGCCCTCCTCTAAGTGGCAGCCCTTCAAATCCTTCAAGAGAGCAATCCTGTCCCCCCTCCCTCAATCTCCTCTTCTCCAGACTGAACATTCCCAAGTCCCTCACCCTTCCTCATAGGGCTTGGTCTCCAGGCCCCTAATCATCCTCGTCACTCTCCTCTGCACCCGCTCCATTCTGCCCACATCCTTTTTGAAGTGCGGCCTCTAGAACTGACCGCCGAGCTGCCATTAGGTATATATACATTCTAAATTACTTACCTAAAATTGTAATCTTGTTGCAATTAATGTTTTAATGTATTATTAATGTACTTATGGCTTTGTGACATGCTGTAAGCCACCCTGAGCCCACTTGCAGGGTAGGGTGGGATAAAAATCGCAAAAATAAATAAATAAATGCTGAACACATAAAGCTGCCTTATGCCAGGACAGCTTGTTGATCCACCTAGCTTAGGGTTGCCAGTTCAACATTCAGCAGGTCAACCATAGAGATGTGTGATTCCTAGAGCGCCATGATAACATTTGCATGTACAAACTGGAAGAGACAATGTCCCAACACCACACATCGTAGGGCAAAGTTGCCCCTGCCCCTTGCTCCCACTGGAGTGAAGAGTCCCCATGGGGGCATGGAGCCTAGGCAGGGAGCTTGCCCACCACCCCTGAGAGGATGGCACCCCTAAGCTGGCTCAGGAGCTGTGTCTTCTGACCGGCAGCAGCTTTCCAGAGCCCTGGGAAAGGAAGGATCCTTTAACAGGAGAAGTGGAGTTGCCCACCCAAAGCAGACAAATGGAACCCCTACGCTCAGACATG
>NW_015168776.1:61290-67475 GCF_001447785.1 Gekko japonicus | reverse complement strand
GTTTTAATAAATCTGCCACAATCGAGAATGTCAAAGCATTTAAGCTTTTTTCTTCCGAAGGTGATTGATAAGATTTCTCGCAATCACAAAAGCATTTATTACTGATGTATTTAATGTCAATGTTTTCAGACAACACAAAGATAAGGGAGGACTGAAGAGAGAGCAAAGAAATGCAATGAAACGTTGTAGACTTGACCAAGTTAACCAGATAGGCTTGGTTAAAATTTAGGGTAGACAGCTCTGAATTGGGAAATACCCAGGGGTCATTTCCTGCAGGAGCGCACAGGAGCAGAGCTCCAGCAGTAAAGAGCCCAGGGGGTGGGGCACATGCAACAAGCCCCACCCCCCTGCTCCCAGCAGTCCTCAGTCAGAGCAAGAAGCAGCCAGGTAAGTTGCAGAGGGGGGCCCCCGGTCCAAAACAGTCCAGTGGCACCTTTAAGACCAAGTTTTATTCAGGCACAAGCTCTCCCTCCTCTGCGAGGGCAGATCTGCACGTCCCCCCCCCAAATAGCTAGCAATCCAAAACAGTCCAGTGGAGCCTGAGCGGTGGGTGTTGCCTTCTGACACACTTCCGGTGATGTCAGGGGGCGTGGCCTATGTAAATAAGCTATGCTAATGAGTTATGCTAATGAGCTCCTGCACCTCTTTTTCTACGAAATGACACCTGGAAATACCTGGAGATTTTGGGAGGTGGAGCCTGAAGAGGGTGGGGTTTGGGGAGGGGAGGGACTCCAACGGAGTAGAACGTCAAAGAGCCCACCTCCCAAAGGGGCTATTTTTCCAGAGGACCTGATCTCTGTCTCCTGGAGATCAGTTGGAATTCCAGGAGATCTCCAGCCACCACCTGGAAGTTGGCAGCCCTAGTTCAAAGGGCCTTCCAAAGATACCAGAATTATACAGCAGGGTTTGCTTCAGGCAAATAACAAGCCTTAAAATCCATGCGCACATAACATATTTTTAAAAAGTTTAATCATATTGCTGCTAACCTCGCCAACAAAAAAAATTGTTTCGGCCGAAAGCCGCTTTCTCGCCTTTAATGAAATAAACAAAACCATTCCTTGTAAATCTAAAAGATATTTCACCGTTAGGAGACACACTCCAAGGAGCACCAAAATGTTATGAGAAAAGGACGTGCTTTCAGTTAAGGGGAAAGAATGTACTTTAATTTATCCCTCTTATAAATTAACAAGCAGGCGTTCACCCCAGCTTCCCCCAGCGCCTTTTAAAATGGAAGATATACCTTTAGCCCTTTTCCTACACACCTGCTTCATACACACTCTGTAACCTGGTTTTGAACTGGCAGGTGCCTTTGGAGGACAATGCCCTCCAATGCTAAGATTTATGCACAGATAGCCGAGCGGTCCTTCTCATCCCGAGGTAGAAGAAGAGAAGAGACTGGATTTATACCCCACCCTTCACTCAGAGTGGCTTACAACCTCCTCTCCCTTGCTCTCCCCACAACAGACATCCTGTGAGGTAGGTGGGGCTGAGAGAGCCCTTTTGATAACTGCCCTTGAGAGGACAGCTCTGAAAGAACTTATGACTGACCCAGCAGCTGCATTTGGAGAAGCGGGGAATCAGACCCGGTGTAACAGGCCGGATTCACCCCCCGGATCGAGTAACCCCTGCAAGACAAACCTCTGCCAGACAAACCTCTGCCGGGCTGGGTGAGCTGGTGCTGGGGATAAGAAGTGATTTAAAAGGGAGACAGGACTGCAGCCCCAGAAAGCAGGCCTCAGGGGCCAGATCAGGCCTGCCCAGCTCTTGGAGGAAGAGACTCTGTCCGGCCTAAGGCAGGCCTGGAAAGAGCAGACAGATGGGAGAGCTGGTGCTGGGGATAAGAAGTGATTTAAAAGTGAGACAGGACAGCAACCCCAGAAAGCAGGGCTGGGGGGTTAATGTGGCCTGGGGGGTTAATCTGTGCCGGCCACAGTAACCCCGGGGTTACTCCGGGCTAGGCCAGAGTAACCCCGGGGTTACTCTGGCTGGGGGGTGAATCCGGCCTGTTACACCGGTTCTCCCAGATTAGAGTCCACGCTCCTAACCACTACATCAGACTCCTCTCCACTTCTTGGGATGAAAGAAGATGGGAAAACACAACTTTCTTGCCTGTCTGTTTTTCTCTGCCTCCCCTCTATTGAATCTTCTTCACCATTTGTAGAACAGAACGGCACCGGAGGGGGGGGGGAGGTGTCTCATCGCATTACTTCTGGTGCAGTCACCATGATGGCATGCCAGTCTCCATCCCCTAAATGCTCCGGGGAGGGGGGTCGCCAGCTGCAGCCCCGCAACTCTAGACCACAGGCACCCCTCCAGCCGGCCAGTTACTGCACTTAAGGAAAGGCTGTCCGTTTGTGAATAAGTGTATTACAGCACCGGTTTCAAAACACTGCTGAATTCTGCCTATTTGAGTGAATACATTTATGAGCATAGGCCCCAGTGACTCCTATTATCCTGGCCTCCAGATTCAAGGCTTGTCGGGAACAACAAATTGCCAATGAGAAACATATCCTGTGAAAGAGCGTCTCTGCAGTTTATTTAAATTTGACGCTGTATCTGTGTTGCTGGCATACAGTATCAGTCATGCCTTTAACTGTGCTTTTTTCTACCTCCCCCTGCCCAAGGGATAAATAACGTGTTGGGCTTATCGGCAAAAAGAAAAGGAAGGATTGTTTAAGAATCAGTTTTGTTTCAAAGTGCTGTCTATTTCTTAAGCAGAGAAAGAAAACAAAAGAAAATAGGAATATCTAGCCATTTATTTCACTAGCTCAACAAAGCATTTAGTGCAATCCTCAGCAGAGAGGGAGGAGGAGGGGCGGGGGTGGAGGAAATGATGCCATGCCAACGGTGTGATGTCACTTCTGGGGAATACCTGGAAGTGAAGTTGTTGCTGACATGATGTGGATGTGTCACTCTAGGATTTGGACAAAACTCTATGCTCAAACCATAGTTGTTCAGTCGCACAGTCGAGTCCAACTCTTTGCGACCCCATGGACCACATCAAGACGACTGAGGGGTGACATGATTAAGGTTTACAAGATTATGCGTGGGAAAGAACAGGTAGAGAAAGAGGTACTTTTCTCCCTTTCTCACAATACAAGAACTCGTGGGCACTCCATGACATTACTGAGCGGTCGGGTTAGAACGGATAAGAGGAAGTACTTCTTCACCCAAAGAGTGATTAACACATGGAATTCACTGCCACAGGAGGTGGTGGCGGCTACAAGCATGGACGGCTTCCAAAGGGAATTAGATAGGCATATGGAGCAGACGTCCATCAGTGGCTATTAGCCACAAGGTTTAGATAGGGGCTCTGGGGCAAGTGATGCTCTGTCTTCTTGGTGCTTGGGGGGCCAACAGTGGGAGGGCTTCTAATGTCCTGGCCCCACTGGTGGACCTCCTGATGGTACCTGGTATTTTTGGCCACTGTGTTGGACTAGATGGGCCTTTGGCCTGATCCAACATTGGCGTCTCTTATGTTCTTATGCCAGGCCCTCCTGTCTTCCATCATCCTCTGGAGTTTTCTCAATTTCATGTTTGTTGCATCGATCACACTGTCCAACCATCTCATCCTTTGCCATCCCCTTTTTCTGTTACCTTCAGTCTTGCCCAGCATCAGGGTCTTCTTCTCCAGGGAGTGCTCCCTTCTCATTTGGCGACCAAAGTATTTGAGCTTCAGCTTCAGTCTCTAGCCTTCTAGGGAACAGTCAGGGTTGATTTCCTGGAGAGGAGGAAAGAACTATCCCTGACATCGATGGTCTCCCCAGCTCAGTCTGGGGTTGTGTTGCAAACTCCATCCCTGCAGAGCCTGGGAAGGTTGGCACTTGGGGAGAGGGAGCTCTTCAGGGATGTGATGCCACAGAGTCTATTCCCTGAAGCTGCCGTTTCCTCCAGGGGAACTGATCTCTGTTGTCTGGAGATCAGCTGCAATTCCAGGAGAACTCCAGATTTCACCTAGACATTGGTAAACTTAGTCCAGGGTCTTCCACTAAGAATACGCATCTATTTGTCTGAGAGAGAAATTCTGTTAGTCTTGGGGTAGGGAACTGGCAGAATTCCTTGGCCATTTTCACTTAAGTAATGTGGTGCCATCCAGTCGAACCCCCTGCTCAATGCAGGATCTGCCTAGAGCTTCCCTGACAAGGGTTTGTCCAGCCGCTGCTTAAAGACTGCCAGTGAGGGGGAGCTCACCACCTCCCTAGACAGCTGATTCCACTGTCGCACAACTCTTCTCGCCCTTAATTTAAACCCATGATTGCGAGTCCTCTCTTCTGCTGCCAACAGAAACAGCTCCCTGCCCTCCTCTAAGGGACAGCCCTTCAAAGAGAGCAATCATGCCTCCACCTCAACTTCCTCTTCTCCAGACAAAATATTCCCAAGTATCCGCCATTGTTGGCAGCCATTTTTTAAGGGTTGCCAGGCTGCAACTGGTAATTCCTGAGAGGAATTGTGTGGCGAGACCTGTTGTGTTGGCAACATGCTGAAGCGCTGATGTCATTTCTGGTAAAGATACCTTGACATCCACAAATTGGGGGGAAATCACATTAGCACGCAGACATTCGAACGACTGCAAGTAAATTAGATACAGGAGAATTTGCCTGGGCATGTCCCACCCACCACCATTTTCAATTCTCATCTTAAGAAGAAGAAGAGTTTGTATTTATGTACCCCACTTTTCACTACCCAAAGGGGTCTCAAAGTGGCTTACCATCGCCTTCCCTTCCTCTCCCCTCAACACACAACCTGTGAGGTAAGTGGGGCTGAGAGAGTTCTGAGGGAACTGTGACTGGCCCAAGGTCACCCAGCAGGCTTCATGTGGAGGAGTGGGGAATCAAACCCAGTTCTCCAGATGAGTGTCCACCGCTCTTAACCACTACACCACACTGAGCCAGATTAATGAACATTCCACATATTTATTTCAATTAACGTGGACTATTAAAGTCTTGTCCCAGAGGTTGACAGCAGGTAGCATCTTTTTCATCATTAATATACAATACATCTTCCCCTCTACGTGCGAGGAGAAGGAGGTTTAAAGAGAATCCATAATTCCCAGACCTTCTGAAGACTTTCTGAATCACTTGGGAAGGCCTGAGGTCCAGACCCCCCCCAAAAAATAAAAAAAAATTCCATCAATGGATCACAAGCAATCAATACAGTCAAGCTCCTTTCATCGACCTCATTACTTTGCTTTCAAAGCTTTACTTAATTTTCTGAGGATTAAACACTGGATGCTGAAATGATGGGGTGGACTATCTGCAATATGGAGATCACGTGCGTGGATTCTTGGATTGATTCCAGGATGGAACTCCATGACGGGCACATTAACGAAGAGATCATCGATGCAGTGTAAAGATAATAAAACATAAATACATAGGGTTGGATCCTATGACTCCACCACTAAGTCTCACTGCAGAGGAAGGGACCTTTTTTCTTGGGAGCAAGAGACCCCAATTAGTGGGTGTTATATGAGCTCTACCTAACATTAAATTCCATTTTGGCAAGCTCGCAGTTGCAAAGAGAGGGTTGTGACCTTCAGTAGTTTGTTTATACTTCCTGGAATCATCTCAGTACTGCCAATTCAGAACCTTTCTGCGATCGGCAGATCTCTACTTATGTCCTTTCCTTGACTGACAGCCATTAATCTGATCTAAACTTACACTTGCTATCCATTTTGATGGACTCTTCACGTTTAAAGAACACTGTCTGTAGAAGTAGGAAACCGGGTGTTGGGTGGAGTTGGTGGACACTTTTCATGGTAGTGATTTCTTAGGAAAGATATATCCCCAACGGATGGAGTGGCCATCCTCCAGGTGGTGGCTGGAGATCTCCTGCTATTGCAACTGATCTCCAGGCAATAGAGATCAATTCACATTGAGAAAAATGGCCACTTTGGAAGGTGGACTGTATGGCATTATACCCCATGGAAGTCCCCCTTCCCCAAATCCTGCTCTCCTCAGGCTCCACCCTCAAAATCTCCAGATATTCCCTAACCCAGAGCTGGCAACCCTACCTTGGTGTTTAGTCATGTCGGCCACATGACCACGGAAACATCTTTGGACAGCGCTGGCTCTTCGGCTTGGAAACGGAGATGAGCACCGCAACCCTAGAGTCGGATTCGACTGGCTTTCGAGCAAGGGAACCTTTACCTTTACTATATATACTGCGAGGCCCGACATAAATGTATT
>NW_015168776.1:43178-60640 GCF_001447785.1 Gekko japonicus | reverse complement strand
TGTATGGCATTATACCCCATGGAAGTCCCCCTTCCCCAAATCCTGCTCTCCTCAGGCTCCACCCTCAAAATCTCCAGATATTCCCTAACCCAGAGCTGGCAACCCTACCTTGGTGTTTAGTCATGTCGGCCACATGACCACGGAAACATCTTTGGACAGCGCTGGCTCTTCGGCTTGGAAACGGAGATGAGCACCGCAACCCTAGAGTCGGATTCGACTGGCTTTCGAGCAAGGGAACCTTTACCTTTACTATATATACTGCGAGGCCCGACATAAATGTATTTTATCTGTTATTTAATTGCAAGTAAAAATTCTGAGATCTAGGGATTCCAGCCTCTAGGTGGGGTGTAGGAATCTCCTGGGATTCCAGGTCATCTCCAGACTACAGAGATCAGTTCCCCTGGAGAAAATGGATGTTTTGGGAGATGGACTCGATGCCGTAGTACCCCACTGAGATCTTTGTCCTCCCAGGCTCCATCCCCAAATCTCCAGGAATTTCCCAACTGGGATCCGGCAACCCTACCCCCCATCCCCCACCAGTGGCCATGGAGGATCAGGCAGCTCTAACTCGGTCCACTGATTTTTCAAGTTTATTAGCTATCTGAAGCAAAGATAAACATGGCTGCTTTTAAAAACTCATTATTCGATCCTGTGTTCAGACAGTCCCGCAGTTCATTTTGCTTAGTTCTTGCCAAAAGGGGGTGTGTCCCTTTTTCTTTGCAAATAGATCACTGCCATAAGAGGGGGGGTGGGGCTTCACTTTTCCAGCAGGGACTCATTAGCATAATAGGCCACACCCAACAGCAGGAACTCATTAGGATTGGCTACATTAGGGGTGTGTGGCCTAACATGCAAAGGAGTTCTTGCTACAAAGAAAGCCCAGGGTTTTGACCACAAACAAGGTAAACAGAATAAGAAGCAAAAGGTGGGTGGGGCTGGATGACCACACTTCTGGTAACATGGGGGTGCGGCCTCATATGCTAATGAGCTGTGCTGTCAGGGGTGTGGCCTAATATGCTAATGAGTTTTTGTTGTTGGGTGTGGCCTATTATGCTAATGAGTTCCTGCTGGGCTTTTTCTACCAAAAAAGCCCTGATGAAAAGCATTTGTACACGTCCCACGTCCAATTGTTGTCAAACAAACATGCATAATGTTATGTACATTCAACGTGGCACGTTCCATTCATGCA
This sequence comes from Gekko japonicus, assembly GCF_001447785.1. Taxonomy (NCBI): domain Eukaryota; kingdom Metazoa; phylum Chordata; class Lepidosauria; order Squamata; family Gekkonidae; genus Gekko; species Gekko japonicus. The sequence goes on along the minus strand of NW_015168776.1, from coordinate 59,451 downwards.
GTAATAAATCCTTCATAATGCCAAAATGTGTCGTCCAAATGTAACATCAGTACATTAACCTCCATTAGAACTGTTTCAGGGAACTCACAATACATTCAAGACAAGGGTCGATCGATCCTTTATGCTTTAAAAAAAAACCCATTCCTTTAACAAGTTATCTGCTTCTCCCTTCAACTGCTGTAAACTCCTTGAAAAAGCTGCCGGTAGGTGAGGAAACAAATCACCTCAAGAAAATTACACATCTGGTGCTTCCTTCTTAGTTTCACTGGACGGCTTCCGCAGGCAGCCTCCTTCCATACAGGTTCAGCGCATGACACACAAATTCATACTGTTCGCTTGTTTCGACCATTCCACCTCTGTCCAAACACAGTTGACAGGCATCAACAACTCCCTCTTCCTTCAACTGATGGCAACCAATGGCAGTACCAATTAGGGTTGCCAGGTCTGATTTAGGGACTATCTGGGGACTTTGGGGGTGGAGTCAGGAGACTTTGAGGGTGGAGCCAGGAGCACGGATGTGACATCACTTTTGTTGACAGGTGAGGCTGGCAAGCCGGAAGTGAGTCCTGGCTGTCATATTTAAAGGGACCGCTTTCCCTTTAAATGCTTTCCCTCCATTGGAAATAATGGAGGACGGGAGCACCTTCTTTGGGGGCTCATAGAATTGGACCTCCCGGTCAAATCTTTTTGAAACTTGGAAGTTTTGTTGTTGTTGCTGTTGTTTTCAGGAGAGGCACCACCAGCTATGCTGAAAATTTGGTGACTCTACCTCAAACAACAGGCCCCCAGAACCCCAGACACCCACAGATTGATTCTCCATTATACCCTATGGGGACCAGTCTCCATAGGGTACAATGGAACGCCCAGCGGCCATCCCCCCCCCCACTTTCAGACAGCCCTGAAGTGGGGGAGGGGCTCCAAACCAGGGGATCCCCTACTCCCAGCTTGTGATTGCCAACCTAATAGCAATAAAACTTCCAGTTCTTCCTATTCCAGCACTGCAACGCACAATTACAGGCCCTCTCCCGGCTGAAGCCATCCTGTTGTTTTCGACATCCAGCATGAGCTGTAGAAGAGGTTGCGCACTATCTGGAGCTTTGTGATCTGGCCAGGATGTGTACCAGGATGTTTGACACATTTTAACTTCCTTGCTTCAATGGAAGGTTGTGGACAGTATAATCCTCAGATTTTTGCACGCTGTTAATAAGTACTTCCACTTTCCCATATATTCCTATCTTCTCTGGCCAGTACAGCACACATTTCTTCAGTATTTCAGCCCTGAACACCCATTCTGTTGAAATCCAACTGCCCTATTTCAGAGGTCTCATTCAAAGAGACACGTCACTTGTGCTTTGGGGATCAAAGAATGCTCATGTACCTGAATTCCAGTCTCCAGTCCATTTCGATACCGGCAATGCAAAAATACAGTCAGCTTTTGACTCTTGATTTTTTAAAAAAATTTTTTAGCGGCTATCCAACATCACCCTGGAGCATTAATGAGCGGATACTACTACCAGGGCTATTTTTGGGCAGGAACGCACAGGAACGGAGTTCCGACTGGCTCCTGAATTGGCCACGCCCAGCAGGAACTAATTAGCATAATAAGACAGATCCAACAGCAGAAACTCATTAGGATTGGCTACATTAGGGGCCTAGCATGCAAAGGAGTTCCTGCTACAAAAAAAAGCCCTGGGTTTTGACAACAAACAAGGTAAACAGAATAAGAAGCAAAAGGTGGGTGTGGCTGGATGACCACACTTCTGGTAGCATGGGGGTGTGGCTTAATATGATAATGAGCTGTGTTGTCAGGGGTGTGGCATAATATGCTAATGAGTTCCTGCTGGGCTTTTTCTACAAAAAAAAGCCCTGCTACTAACAGTTATAAACATGCAGCTCCCTCGGAAGTCGCGGGGAAAGAAATACTAAATATTCCAGCTATTCCTTGCCCATTAACAATCCCGATCTCCGCCTCTGATGGGTCCGGTTATTTTGCCTCTCTCTCTCTCTCTTTTTTTCCCCTGGTGGGTTATGCCATTTTCTTTGTGCAGCCAAAATGCAAAGAGCTCTGGGGAAGCCAAATAATGAGCTCTGAATGTTGGATCGATGAAACAAACCTCTATTGCCAGTTCAGAACAACCCAGAGGTTCTGGCATAATACCGCTTATTTTGTCGTAATTGGGAGAGAGAAATCAAAAGGATGCCGTCGGACCTCCGAGGTGACAATAAGCCCCTCTATGAGAGTGAAGAAGAGCTGAACGGTCCCTGATTTTCCAGTCAGCTGTCTGCAGCGCAAGCACATGTTCTTGCAGAGGTTCTAAATTCGACTTGCACAAATTAGGCCTGACCAAAGCAAGCACTTTGTGGATGTTGGCCCGCCAGAGTGTTGGTAACTCTCCTGTTTTGACAGCCTGCCTGAGAGTTGCAAACAGCAAAGGGATTGTAAACGCATCTGGCAGATAATACACAACTGGTGGCTGGTTGAGTTTGTCCCGATGGTTCGCAGGCCGCAGAGCCCAGCTCCAAATGTCCAAGCGGACAAAAAAATAATAATAACAATGGCATTAGTAAGCAGGATGCCGATCTTGCAAAGTGAGCACTGGGGATTTTAAAAATCTGCTTCATTATTATCAGCATTAATCTGATTTCACGGCGGGGAAAGGGGAAGGTCTTTTTCTGAGATGAAATGGACTCTTTTGGACCAGTGATGTCATGGATGTTGACAATCTCTTCTTGTTGGATGCTGCAAACTACAGTCCACCTGAAGACGGTGGTAGACCTCCCATCCTTGAACACCCACCCCCCTTTCCCTGCACCACCTTTCGACAGGGAATCAGCAGGCAAAAACTGGGGGCAAAGAGGGGGAAGATCAAAAAAGAAGAATAAGGCCTTGAACACTTAATGGAATTCCTGACTATAGAGTTTCACATGATTGCTAGAGCTACCTTTGTCACTTTCGGGTAGTTTTAGAAATCCTCGGGTACGCTATGGTCAGAACTTCCAGTAAGAGGCTAAGGCCTTTTTTATTATTTAAATTTCAGTGCCGGTTTGGTGTAGTGGTTAAGAGCAATGCTCCCTCTAAACTGTGGAGTCTTGTGAGCAAAAATGCTACTTTGTGAGCTACCGGCATTAAAGTGGTGAGCGAGCGATTTGGCTCCTGCATAAATTAAGTTTGCTCTGGAGCCGTCCTTCCTGAGCTAAGACAAAACTGTGTGAGCCAGAGGCTAAAAAACTGTGAGCTAGCTCACACTAACTCAGCTTAGAGGGAACTCTGGTTAAGAGTGTGGACTCTAATCTGGGAGAACCGGGTTTGATTCCCCACTCCTCCACATGCAGCTGCTGGTCTGATCTTGGGTCAGGCATAAGTTCTTTCAGAGCTGTTCTCTCAAGGACAGTTCTCGGGAGAAGTCTCTCATCCCCACCTACCTCCCAGGATGTCTATTGTGGGGAGGGGAAGGGAAAGGGATTGTAAGCCACTCTGAGACTCCTTTGGGTAGTGAAGGGTGGGGTATAAATCCAATCTCTCCTTCTCCTCGTCCTCCTCCTCGTCCTCCTCTTCCTCCTGGGACACTGTCCCCCACAACCTTCCTGCCAGTTTCAGTGTGAACCAGAAGTGACATCATCACATTTGTGTGCTCTGAGACAACAGTCGATGGTTGATGCCAGAAGTGATGTTGCAACATCGGCATGATGCCCATCAGAGAGGTAAGGTTGCCAGGTCCCCCATCAGCATACACAAAACAACACAGAGGTCCATGATGTTGAGCCTGTGAGCACATGTGGAATTCTGAGAAGGCAGAATGAGTGCCATCGCAAAACGGCTGCTGTAAGGATGGGGTGCTGGGGCCAGTCATTAACGGGGGAAGCGCTTCAAAGCCCAACAAAAGTTCCCAGGGTATAAGCTTTTGTGGGTCAAAGCTCACATCAGCTTATATCTTGGGAAATGTTGTTGGTCTCTAAGGTGCTAGTGTGAGAGCAAGTTCGGTGTAGTGGTTAAGAGTGTGCACTCTAATCCGGGAGAACCAGGTTTGAGTCCCCACTCTTCCACATGCAGTCAGCTAGGTGACCTTGGGCAAGCCACAGTTCTCTCAGAGCTGTTCTCTCAAGAGCAGTTCTCTCAGAGCTCTCTCAGCCCCACCTAACTCACAGGGTGTCTGTTGTGGGGGAAAGGAAGGGAAGGAGATTGTAAACTGCTCTGAGACTCTGAGTGAAGGGCGGGGTATAAATCCAATCTCCTCCTCCTCCTCCTCCTCCTTCCTCCTCCTCTTCTTCTCCTCTCAAATTTTGTCCTCCTACTACAAACTAACATGGCTACCCACAGATCCACAACAGACCCTCTACTTGTATGCAACATTATTCAGGCGTTTGAAAGATAGATTCTTCAATATTTGCTTTTTGGAATTCAGCATTTTTGTTTAACTTCTTCCCTTTGGCAACACTTTTCCTTTTCTCCCCTCAGGTTTAACTGATGCCACTCTCACTCTGTTTGCTAGAGAATAATTAACAACCGCCATGCATTTGTAGCTTTGAAGAAACATATTGCTTTAATATTATATCAAAATGAAGAAATGCAACCGTGCCATCCGGCAACAGCACTTCTAATTGCTTCAGAAGCCCCAATCAATTGAAAACAGAGAGATCTCCTTTGAACTGGGGGGAAAGGCAGCCTACGCAGAAAATAGATTAAAATAAAAATGGTGTAAGGACAGGTATTCCAACCAAGGAGAATGATGGACTGTAATGAAGCACTTCAAGGTGCAGGGAGATCGTCGACGCCTTCACTGTATGGACGAAGAATGGACCTGGAAAATATTTATTTTAATTCTATCCATTTTTATCCTGGATCCATTTTTATCCCGCTCTGCTTCAAAGACGCACCAGGTGAATTAGGTGGTCTCTTCCCAAACACAGCCTGTGTACTGAAAAACAGTGGGGAAGAAGGAGGAGGAGGAGATTGGATTTATACCCCACCCTTCACTCGGAGTCTCAGAGTGGCTTGCTAACTCCTTTCCCTTCCCCTCCCTACAACAGACACCCTGTGAGGTAAGTGGGGCTGAGAGAGCTCTTTCCAGAACTGCCCTTTCAAGGACAACTCTTGTCAGAACTATGGCTTGCCCAAGGTCATCCAGCAGGTGCAAGGAGTGGGGAATCCAACCTGGTTCTCCCAGATTAGAGTCCACACACTTAACCACTACGCAAATTGGGCTAGTTTTAACGTAATCCAGATAGGGCCTGGAGATCTTCTGGAGTTACAACTGATCTCCAAACTATATAAATCAATCCCCCCTGAAGGAAATGGCAGGTTTGGAGGGTGAACTCTGTGGTATACTGTAGTCTATGGGAAACGGAAGTCTTTGAGTGACACCACATCCTGCTTGGCTCCCTCCCATCCCGGAATTCCACTCTTCCTAGGCTCCACCCCCAAATCTCCGGGAATTTATTTATTTAAAGCTGGCAACCCTAGCCGAGAGAGAACTTCCACCCAGTGAGTTTCATGGCTGAACCCAGGTTTTCATAGCCAATTCGTCCAGACTTGCCAAGAACTACACTAGTTCAGGGAAAAAAGAAGACAGGCTGCATATGACCAAGAGAAGCTGCCAAATGCAAATGTGTGCCGTCGGTCCAACTAACTACGAATCCAACAAACAGGTTCGGCAGGCAAACGTACAGTGTTCGGAGGGGCTGCGATCACTCGTGGTCTGTTTGCCTGGCCACCACTGGTATCAAAATGCTTTGCCACACCCACCTTTTGCTTGTTATTCTGTTTACCTTGTTTGTTGTCCAAACCCAGGGCCTTTTTTTGTAGCAGGGACTCCTTTGCATGTTAGGCCACACACCCCTAATGTAGCCAATCCTAATGAGTTTCTGCTGTTGGGTGTGGCCTATTATGCTAATGAGTTCCTGCTGGGCGTGGCCAACTTGGGAGCCAGCCGGAACTCCGTTCCTGTGCGTTCCTGCCCCAAAATAGCCCTGAGCATTTGAATCCAGGTCTTTTAGTCTGGACACTCAAGAAAACACTAAAGCAGACACTCTAACCACTATACCCCACTGGCTGTCATCACATCATATTGATTTGATCCCAGGCATGGAATTCATTGATGACTCCTTCCATGACAGCAGGAGCCTTTTTCAATCCAACTGTCTGGTTTAGATTCAGGTCCAAAGGGAGGGGCTGTGGCTTAGAGGTAGAGCATCTGCTCAGCATGTAGAAGGTCCCAGGTTCAATCCCCTGTATTCCCCGCTCAGAGTACAAAGTGATGTGAGAAACAGCTTCCTGAGACCCCAAAGTATTTTGTGCATAGCGTCTGTGCAAAGAAAAATATTTCCTTAAGATATAATGTTAAACTAACATGGAAGCTCCTCACCAGATATAACCTGAGCAACTTTTACAAGGGTCTCCAACCTTTCTGAGGTTACAGGCACCTTTGGGACTCTGACATAGGGCGGCAGGTGCTGCCACAAAAAGGCCGCCACCGCTGCATGAGTTGAGGCAAAGCACAAAATGGTGGCCGTAAGAGGCAAAGCCAGCCACAAAACTTCAGAGAGTGAGGTTATACGTAAAAATTCCTCAGTGTTTCAGGAAGAAGCTCTAGTTAACAGCAGGCTTTTTAAAATGAACATATTATTTTTTTTAAAAAAAAAATTCCTTGTATGCACACTGCTTACCTTCAACCGCAAAGTGAGTTTTTGAGGTTTGGCGGCAGCTGCTGCTGCTGAAGCAACTTTTAAAAAACGTACACGGATAATCAGATTTCCAATAGTCAATCAGAAGCCCTGCTGGTCAAAAGCCCCACCTACTTTATAAAAACACTTGCCAGGTGCCAAGAAAGGTGTAGGTGGACGCCACCTGGGGGATCCCTCAACTATTAGATAATAATTATATATGCATATGTTTAAGTCACAATCTCACCAGCTGCTGTTGTAGATAGGTGATGGGGAAACAGATAAAACAGATAAAAGGAGGAACTTCTTCACCCAAAGGGTAATTAACATGTGGAATTCACTGGTGGCTACAAGCACAGACAGCTTCAGGAGGGGATTGCAGAAACATATGGAGCAGAGGTCCATCAATGGCCATTAGCCACGATGTATTGATGGAACGGTATGTCTGGGGCAACTGATGTGCTGTATTCTTGGTGCCTGGGGGGGGGGGGACAGGGGGAGGGCTTCTGTAGTTCTAGACCTGCTGGTGGACCTCCTGATCAGTGTTCCCTCTAAGCTGAGTTAGTGTGAGCTAGCTCACAGTTTTTTAGCCTCCGGCTCACACAATTTTGTCTTACTTCAGGAAGGATGGCTCCAGAGCAAACTAATTGATGCAGCAGCCAAATCACTCGCTCACAACTTTAATGCCAGTAGCTCACAAATTAGAATTTCTGCTCACAAGACTCCACAGCTTAGAGGGAGCATTGCTCCTGATGGCACCTGGGTCTTGGCCACTGTGTGACACAGAGTGTTAGACTGGATGGGCCATTGGTCTGATCCAGCATGACTTATGTTCTTACACCTGAGGCAGTGATGTTCTGTATTCTTGGTGCTTGGGGGCAACAGTGGGGGGACTTATAGAGTTCTGGCCCTGCTGGTGGACCTCCGGTGTGACACAGAGTGTTGGACTAGATGGGCCATTGGCCTGATCCAACATGGCTTCTCTTATGTAATTATGTTCTTAAACTCCTCAGGAACACTGTTCCCTCTAAGCTGAGTTAGTGTAAGCTAGCTCACAGTTTTTTAGCCACCAGCTCACACATTTTTGTCTTCGCTCAGGAAGGAGGGCTCCAGAGCAAACTAATTTATGCAGTAGCCAAATCGCTTGCTCACAATTTTAATGCCAGGAGCTCACAGAGTAGAATTTTTGTTCACAAGACTCCCCAGCTTAGAGGGAGCATTGCTCATGAACTGCAGGATGTCTTGGCACCCCAACTTTCACGCTCACAAAACTTGCTCATCATTTCCTTCGCCTCAGAAATCCCAACATTTGATTATGAAAACTGCAAGAGAAGGGGCGGGAAACGTGCACGCTCCTTGCCACATCCGTTCACTTCCGTTTGATGCTGAGACGTCGTGCCTTTCCCCAGGAAGGTTTTCCTCCTGTTTGACAACAAACAGCCAACACCGCCATGAAAAAAGCAGGGGCAGATGGAGGCGTCTCATTTGGCGTATGCCACGGCAACATAATTGTTCAATTCCGTGCCAGCAGCAGTAGTTTTATCGCTGGTGAGAGTGATACAAATAAGACCTGGGCTTCAAATTCAGGGGAAAAAGAAGGCAGACTGCGTATGACCAAGAGAAGCTGCCAAATGCAAATGTGTGCTGTCGGTCCAACTAACTACGAATCCAACAAACAGGTTCGGCGGGCAAACGTACAGTGTTCGGGGGGCTGCGATCACTCGTGGTCTGTTTGTCTGGCCACCGCTGGTATCAAAATGCTTTGTGGCGGTCATTAAGTTCCAGTTCTTTGCCCTACATTAGGGTTACCAACCTCCAGGTGGGGCCTGGAGAGCCCCCAGAATTACAGCTGGTCTCCAAATAATCACTTAGTTATTGTATGGTAATGTAGTGTAGTGTAGAGTAGTGCAGCCAGGAGATCTGAAGACTGTCTCGCAGAGGTAATTTCGGGGGGAATCGCGGGGGATCGCAGTTCCCCTGGGTGAGGTACGGGGGGCGGGGCACATGACAAAGCCCCACCCCCTGCTTCCAGCCGCCCCGCTTCGCGGGGCTTCCTTGCACTCCCGCCGGCCTTGCAGGTCCACCGCCAGGCCCCTCATGGGGCTCAGCAGTGGAGCTGCAAGGCCGCCGCTGGCGGCGGGCGGGATCGTTGGGGGCGGGGTGTGTGGCCTTACGACACACTTCCAGTGATGTCAGGGGGGATGGCATATGCTAATGAGTTATGCTAATGAGTTCCCCTAGCTCTTTTTCTACGAAACGACCCCTGCTGTCTCGTAGCCTGAAACTCTAGCTCTTTTCGTGGTGAGATGGGTTTATTTTGGGGGGCTGAGAGGACTGTGACTGACCCAAGGTCACCCAGCTGGCTTCATGTGGAGGACTGGAGGAATCAAACCCGGTTCTCCAGACTACAGTCCGCCACTCTTAACCACTACACCACCACTGGTCTCCCGATGACCAAAGTCAGGTCCCCCTCCCAGAGAAAAGGGCTGATTTGGAGGGTGGACTCCATCGTATTATACCCTGTTGAGGTCTGGCCGCTCCTCAAACCCTGCCCTCCCCAGGCTCCACCCCAAAATCTCCAGATATTTCCCAAAGCAGAGCTGGCAGCCCTACCCCGTGGGCACATTTATACCTGCACAGCCGGAGACACTGAATCCCCCCCCCCAGGGCCATGGATGGTCAGATCCAGTAATTAAATGACATGGTAGAGAAACGTCACCTTGCAGTGGAAGAGCCACTTGAGTTGGAAGAAGGCTTAGCACTGCCAGCCCTCACCTGGCAACCCCCCAGGTGACTGGCGGGAGTGGGAATAACCCAGACAGCATCCCTTGGACACCTTGATATCAATCCCAGTTGTGGAATCAGCCTGGAATATCACCGCATTGTGGTTAGCCAAGATGATTTGGTGAATCCTAGGACCTTCTTGCTATGGGGTGACACACCACTTCCAGTTACACAGCTGGGGCCATTTGCCCCACCCCTCATTTCCCCCGTGCCACCCCAGTGAATGCTGTCGGGGAACCGTGGCACATGGAAACCCTCCCTTGGCTGGAGGAAGGCTACCTGAAGGATGGTGTGACTGCAATAAAGAAGGCCAATGCTATGCTGGGGATTATTAGGAAGGGTATTGAAAGCAGATCAGCCAATATCATAACGCCCCTATATAAATCAATGGTGCGACCTCATTTGGAATACTGTGTGCAGTTCTGGTCACCACACCTTAAAAAGGATATTATAGCTTTGGGAAAAGTGCAAAAAAGGGCAACTCAAATGATAAAAGGGTTGGAACACTTTCCGTATGAGGAAAGATTAAAGCGCTTAGGGCTCTTTAGCATGCAGAAACGACGACTGAGGGGTGACATGATTGAGGTTTATAAGATTATGCATGGGATAGAGCAGGTAGACAAAGAGGTACTTTTCTCCCTTTCTCACAATACAAGAACTCGTGGGCACTCCATGAAATTGCTGAGTGGTCAGGTTAGAACGGACAAAAGGAAGTCCTTCTTCACCCAAAGAGTGATTAACACATGGAATTCACTGCAACAGGAAGTGGTGGCGGCTACAAGCATGGACGGCTTAAAAAGGGAATTAGATAAGCATATGGAGCAGAGGTCCATCAGTGGCTATTAGCCACAAGGTATAGATAGGGACTCTGGGGCAAGTGATGCTCTGTCTTCTTGGTGCTTGGGGGGGGGTCAACAGTGGGAGGGCTTCTAATGTCCTGGCCCCACTGCTGGACCTCCTGATGGCACCTGGTGTTTCTGGCCACTGTGTGACAGAGTGTTGGACTGGATGGGCCTTTGGCCTGATCCAACATTGTCGTCTCTTATGTTCTTATGTTCTGATGCACTGATGGACTCAGCACCCAAAGAGACCTCCATCAGTGGCTATTAGCCACAAGGTATAGATAGGGGCTCTGGGGCAAGTGGTGCTCTGTCTTCTTGGTGCTTGGGGGCGGGGTCAACAGTGGGAGGGCTTCTAATGTCCTGGCCCCACTGCTGGACCTCCTGATGGCACCTGGTGTTTCTGGCCACTGTGTGACAGAGTGTTGGACTGGATGGGCCCTTGGCCTGATCCAACATTGGTGTCTCTTACGTTCTTATGGTTAGATCCACCCTGATGTTGAATGCATGAAGCTGCCATATACTGAACCAGACCATTGGTCCATCAAAGTTAGTACTGTCAATTCAACCTGGCAGCGGCTCTCCGGGATTTCAAGCAGAGGTCTTTCACATCATCACCTCCTGCCTAGTCTTTTTAACTTGGGATCGAGCCGAGGACCTTCTGCGTGCAAAGCAGATGCTCTGCCACTGAGCCACAGTCCTTAATCCAGTCCTACTAAATATCTGCAATTGGGTTTTTATCCCACTTCTGCTCCTCCCTACTGTCCAAGGAGTAGGTTTTGATGGCCATTTTGTAGTTTTGATCCAGAAATCAAAGACCTGTTCCCCCATACCTAGACCTTGTCGGGTACTCTCCCCTACCAAGAGTTGCACCTGAGATCTGAGACTGATCCTTTGACTAGACAACTAGACACCATTCTTTTGTAGTGCTGCTGGCTGCCATGAAAGCAATTGTGCCTCAATCACGACAAAATGTGCTGTGCACAACACACCACCTACATTGCACAGAGGCAAACTTCAACCTGCATTCGGCTAGAGGTGCATTATGGGCTCTGTTAAATTTCTTGCAATTGTTATAGAAAGTAATTCCATAAGTGAGCAACATCAAAGTTAATTAGCAAATATTGCAAGGGTTCGTTCTTTTAAAAAATTCTCCTCGTTGCCTGTGTCTTAGATTAGCCAAATCAAAGGAGAATCAGGGAGCTTCCCATAAATGAAACGCTGGGGCGGGGCGAAATGCCGGGAATAAATAATCATCACAACATTGTTCTGCTCTCAGTGTCTTTACAATTTAGCTATGATTTGAAAGACTGCCTTCCGCAATTGACATAATTTGGGGGAAGTTATGCAAGCATTAATTTTCATCTGTCCATTGTTGATACAACAAAATGCAATAATTAGTGGAAGCACAACAAGGCCAAGAGCTCAGGAATGGGCTCGGAGGAAAAAAGCACAAAGTCTGTTTGCCCAATACTTTACTATTCTGAATGGAGCCAGTTGGAAGTCACCCGCCCTATGGGAAAGTCATACCAGCGCTTCACTTTTTCCGCTTAAGGATTCTAGAAAATCGTGCCCATATGACTGTCCATTCCATTTCCATGTCTGGGGGGCACAGGAATCCCACCTTGACCCCTACAGCTGCCTACTTGAAATCGGAGCCAAACTATCAGTTGCCCATAGCCAGTGTTCCCGTCTAAGCTGAGTTAGTGTGAGCTAGCTCACAGTTTTTTAGCCTCCGGCTTACACATTTTTGCCTTAGGAAGGACTGCTCCAGAGCAAACTGATTTATGCAGGAGCCAAATTGCTCGCTCACAACTTTCGTGCCGGTAGCTCACAAAGTAGGATTTTTGCTCACAAGACTCCACAGCTTGGAGGGAGCATTGCCTATAGCAGATATGGGGAGGGACGGTGGCATGGCACAGTCCAGTCTCCTCAGATCTTGGAAGCCAAACAGGGGCAGTAATTGGGTGGGAACAGGGTTGCCAGGTCCCTCAAAGCAGCCCGCAGGGGATGGGCGGTGTACTTACCAGGAGCGGGGAGGAACGCCGGAAATTAACATGACATGCCTACAAGTCCTGGAAGTGACATAGACACATCAGGGACATTGGGGGAGATGCTCTAGCTTTTGGACAAAACTCTATGGCAGAAGCTAATTCTACCATAGAGTTTTGCCACAAAACCAGAGCATCACCCTCAATATCCTTGACATGCCGACATAACTTCCAGGTCACATATGCATATCATGTTAATTTCTGGCATTCTTCCCTTTTGCGGGTGTCAATCCTAAAAGAAATCAGCCCTGACTGTTTCCTGGAAGGCCAGGTACTGAAGCTGAAGCTCAAATACTTTGGCCAACAAATGAGAAGGGAGCACTCACTGGAGAAGACCCTGATGCTGGGAAAGATTGAAGGTCAAAGAAGACGGGGACGGCAAAGGATGAGATGGTTAGACAGTGTTATTGAGGCAACGAACATGAAATTGAGGCAACTTCAGAGGACGACGGAGGACAGGAGGGCCTGGCGCGATCTGGTCCATGGGGTTGTGAAGAGTCAAAGTCAACTGTGTGGCTGAACAACAACAACAAAAATTCCTCCTCCCCGCTAGCCAGTGGCAGAAATATGGGGCCTAAAACTAGATGGAAGACCACCAAGGAAGGCTCTACAGAGGAAGGCAACGGCAAACCACCACGGCTTCCTGTTTGTCTTGAAAGCTCCTTACTGGGCCACCATAAATCAGTTGCAACTTGATGGCACTTTACTCACCCACTATAGCCTACAGCTGTCATATTTGGTACCATTAGGGATACCGCTGTTATACTGCATCATGGGTATTATACTTTTAAGGCTTCAGTTTGGTAGCACAAAGCCATATAGTATTGATGACTGGATAATACATTTTGATGACTCGATAATAGATTTTATGCTCGTTCAGATTCCGGTAACCCCAGTCCTAGTACTTTGCTTATTAGAGGTCTCATCACACTGATTTACACTGTTAGATGCTTTTATGGTGCTGAAGAAGACTCTTGAGAGTCCCTTGGACTGCAAGGAGATCAAATCAGTCAATCCTAAAGGAAAACAACCCTGACTGTTCCCTGGAAGGCCAGATACTGAAGCTGAAGCTCAAAGATCTTGGCCATCAAATGAGAAGGGAGCCCTCACTGGAGAAGACCCTGATGCTGGGAAAGACTGAAGGTCAAAGAAGAAGGGGACGGCAAAGGATGAGATGGTTAGACAGTGTCATCGATGCAGCAAACATGAAATTGAGCAAACTCCATAGGACAGCGGAAGACAGGAGGGCCTGGCGTGATGCGGTTCATGGGGTCCCGAAGAGTCAGACTTGACTGTGCGACGGAACAATAAAATCTGTTTTGAGGCTGTATGAAAAAGGCAGACTATATATACAGTATTTTTTTAAAGGATAAATAAACTTGGGTAAATTTACCCACAGTTTCAAAACGTTATCTTTTAGGTAGAATTCAGAGCAAACATATTATTTCTTTTAATTGATTTCAGCAGTGCTGAGAAGGGAGGGGGAGAATCCAAAGTCTTTAAGGATGGGGGGTATCTCTACAGACTGTAACATCTCTCTCGAAATGCCTTGGCACTGTAATCATTTCAGCAAGACTCCTACCAGCGATGCCACTTTGGAAAGACAAGAAAGATGGAGAGGCGCATTCCAGGAGACTGGTTTTATGACCCACGCCTTGACTTCCAGCGTCAGCACTTCTGTCCCACGCATGTTTTGAAATAAAAGCAGCAGATTTCAAAGAGAAACGGGAGCCGCTGTCGACCTTGAACTGGTTAACTTTTCAGAGATGCAATAGGCTTGTAGTACAGCTGCCGCCCGTCTAAGAAGATTCATAACCCAAAAAGAAACACTTTGACATGCAGTTTAAAAGCTGTTGTAAAACCCAGATGAAAGGCTGCCCGTGTTCTGCTGTTCAACTTGAAAACATCAGGAAGGGGGGGGAGCGGGTGGGGGGCTCTTTGATTAGCACAGTCAAATGAGCAGAAGCGGCTGAGCATGTCTTGTGACACCCACTCCACAATCTAATTTATTGAAGACTCTGTGTACAGTTTGTTAAGAGAAAGAGAGTCAGAGCTGTCTAGCAAGAGAGCGCCAAGAGCAACAAGCCCTGAATATGCACATCGGCAATAGGATGAATGACTCGTTTGTAGGGATGCCAGCCTCCAGGTGGGACCTGGGGATCCTCTGGAATTCCAGCTCATCTCCAGACTACAGAGATCAGTTCTCCTGGAGAAAATGGATGCTTTAGAGGGTGGTGGTGTACCCCACTGAGGTCCCTGACCTCCCCAGATTCCACTCCTAAATCTCCAGGAGAAGAAGGGGGAGGGGAAGGAGGAGAAGAAGAAGAAAAAAGAAGAGGAGGATGAGATTGGATTTATACCCCACCCTTCACTACCTGAAGGGGTCTCAGTGTGGTTTACAATCTCCTTTCCCTTCCCCTCCCCACAATGTTCCCTCTAAGATATGGAGTTTTGTGAGCAAAAAAATCTACTTTGTGAGCTACTGGCATTAAAGTTGTGAGTGAGCAATTTGGCTACTACATAAATTAGTTTGCTCTGGAGTCATCCTTCCTGAGGTAAGACAAAATTGTGTGAGCTGGAGGCTAAAAAACTGTGAGCTAGCTCACACTAACTCAGCTTAGAGGGAACACTGCCTGTGAGGTCGGTGGGGCTGAGAGAGCTCTTTCAAGAACTGCTCATGAGAGAACAGCTCTGAAAGAACTTGTAACTGACCCAAGGTCACACCAGGAGCTGCATATGGTGGAGTGGGGAATCAAACCCGGTTCTCGCAGATCAGAGTCTGTGCTCCTAACCACTGCACCAAACAGCAAGATGACGAGGCAAAGCCATGCAACAGTCAAAAAGATTCCTCCTTGGCTCTAATCTTTGTCTTGCTCCTCTCAATGGCACACCTCTTGGTCCCCATGTTGTTCTTCCTGTCCCAGCTGTCTTGGTCTGCTGCTACTGGCCAAGTCTTGACATGTGATATCTAGCTCCCCTCTTCCTGTCACATGACTGTGACATCACAGGATCACCACTTCGTAGGACCCACACTGACAGATAGAAGTTAAAGTTGGGTTCAAGGATTCTTAACACATGGGGTGTCACGACTTTGGCTCCTCCTCTTCCTGTCACATGACTTTGATGCCACAGGATTGCTACTTAGTGGGATCCACACTGTCACCTAGAGGTTAAAGGTGGCTTCAAGGATTCTGACAGGCAGAGGGTCTGCCCAAAGTCTCTGGCCGTTCCTAGTCTGGATTCCAGAGATCTTTTCAATGGGATATGTTAAGGACCAAGGCTGTAACTTTTTGTATAAAGAACACAGCCTTTACCGTAAAGTTCTGCCCCCTTCCTTATAGCTATTTCCTGAAAATCAAGCCCCAAGAATTTTCTCCCCATTGTCCCAAATTTGCTCCACAATCCAAATTCTAAGTGCCCAAACACAACAGGAAAAGGCAACATGGCTCAGGAAACCGTTCGCCATCTCTGCTTCGCCAGCCCAGCCCGGGGCTGACTGGCAAAGTACAACCACCAGCAATTACAACATTAATAGAGTAATATAAAACAGTGTTCTCACTCCGTTTTAAAAAAAGGTCACCATGTTATTAACAGGATCTGGTGCTTTGTAACCAGAGGATATTTATTAGAGTTAAAACTACGCATATCATCATAATTGGCCAGCATTAGGGGACCTTGGAGTTAATTTTGTTTTTCATTTCTGAAGAACACTCAAATGGACGGGTCCCCTTCGAGCAACCTGCTGACGGAACCTGGAATTTCCCCTCCATAAATATACCTCAGGGCCAATTTACATCTTATCCTCTTAATGAGGGAAATGTGTGTAATCAAGCTCTTGGCCTTATTTAACCTCCGGAAGAGAAGAGACCACTTTCCCTCGATAGCTGCTATGGGGAGCAACTTCTGGGGGCAATTAAATGCCTTACTCTTTACTTGGCT
>NW_015168776.1:22223-42956 GCF_001447785.1 Gekko japonicus | reverse complement strand
TCAATTTATCCAATTCCGCAGCCTCCAAGATTTTATTTACTAGTTCTCGTTTTGTTGGTATCTCCGGTAATTTCCAATATTTTGCATAGAGAATTCTTGCAGCCGTAGTTAAAAAAACAATCAAATAGCAATCATCCTTGTTAGAATGATCAGGTAGAATATTCAACAACAAAGTCTCTGGTGTAAATGGTACTACCGTCCCTAGTCCCTTTTGCAAGATTTCGTGTACCATTACCCAATATTTCTTAGATCTTTCACAATGCCACCACATGTGGTAAAATGAACCAACCTTATTTTCACATTTCCAACACTTATTCGAACATTTCGGGTCAATTTTAGCTAACCTTTCAGGTGTTACATACCATCTATAAAAGATTTTATATATGTTTTCTTTATACGGAATAGCTTTCGTAATCCTAATATTTTTCTTCCATATTTGATCCCACTGCTCTAATTTAACAGCATGCCCAATATTCTGCCCCTATTGAAACATATTCCCTTTTATTATTTCGTCCACCATTAAATCATCAAGTAACAACACATAAAGTCTTCGTAAAAGCTTCTGATCCACAGATGTCATAATCTTTTCAATCTCTATAAGGTTTTTATAAAATCCGATTCTCTTGTCTTTAGTAAATCTGGATTCTATTTGCACTCTTTGCCACCATGGTAGGTCTTCTAATGGTTTCAACCGATCTTCGGAGTCCAATATATCCAAATACTTTCTTGGTAATTCTTCCTGGTATGCATTTGGGAGTGTGATGGCTTCTAGTGGAACTGTCAGTTTTGAGATTTGTATATAGAAGCGCTTATGTATGTTTTCCCATACTTTCATTAAAGATGCCCGTATCCAGTGCTGCTTGAAATATTTATGGACACTTGCTTTTCCATACCATAAGAA
This sequence comes from Gekko japonicus, assembly GCF_001447785.1. Taxonomy (NCBI): domain Eukaryota; kingdom Metazoa; phylum Chordata; class Lepidosauria; order Squamata; family Gekkonidae; genus Gekko; species Gekko japonicus. The sequence continues at coordinate 42,055 of NW_015168776.1, read as the reverse complement.
TGCATGCCACCCTAATTGAAGGTCGTGACCTGGAGGCGACATCATCGCACTGGGCATGTCGCCGGCTGACTCTCTAGCAATCAGCCTGAAAACTCTATTGTACCATAGAGTTTCCAGGCTGATTTCTAGAGTGTCAGCCAGTGACGTGTCCAACATGATGACATCACTTCCGGGTGACATCATTGCGGTGTGTGCATGCTTTGCGCGCACGTGTGAATCTCCCAGAGAGGAACTGAGTCTCCCCCACTATTACCTGTAAGTAACTTGGCAGCCCTGGGTGACATTCTGGTTTTGGGGCAAAACTCTATGGGAAATTCAGCTTCAAGCCATAAAGTTTTGCCCAAAAACCAGAGCATCACCCCAACTGAAAGTAGGCCTTAAATTGGAAGTAGGCCCGAAGTAGGCCCAAAACCAGGCCCAAAAAGGTCAGTCGTGAAAGCTGGCAACCCTATCAGGCTGCTGGGGTTTAGCAAAAAACCCAATCCACATACGAAGAACTACAGCGGGCCTGTTAAGAACCAAAGCGGGCATAGCAGGTACCATTCCACTCCCTTTTCCTCACCGTTTCCATGTATTCCCCGTATTTTCATCTCACACACAAGGCTTCTCTCTGTGGCCCTCACTTGTGGCCACGGCTGCTCTAACAGCATGGTCAGCCAACTTTTGCCACAAGCAGAGTTTCGTTTAGTGTATTTTTAAAAACAGTTTTCTTTCCTCTCCATTTTATTTATGTGGTTTCCAATTGATTTTAATGCGGTACTTCATATTATTTCTTGGAACCAAAGTCCCATTTGATAGAGGGTAAGGGAAGAAATACTTTAAAAGGCATATAAATTGTTGCCATCACCGTTAGTGATCCGAAAGATCAAGGTGCCTCTTTCCTTGCTGCCACTACTGGAACTGAAACTTTAGGGAGAGTTTTATTATGTGCCTTCTTAACGGAAAATATTGCTCCAAGCAACTTCCACAAAAAGAAGGGGGGGGGGAGTCCATTAAAGATCCAATACAAAACAAAGGAAACCTTATAGCAATAATAAATCCCAGTGATAAAAGTACACAGATTACAAAACACTGTGAGAAAGAGCCAGAAAACATAGCAAATATATATATATATTTCTTTGACTCAAATAGAATGATTAAAAAAAAAAGTGGAAGCAGTAAAATAAATCTGCAGTGTTGAGTTCACCTGAGCCAGGACTTGTGCCAAGCTCCAAACCAGAGGAAGGAGGACTGGGTATTTGGATTTCCAGGTTACATTTCAGAGAGAAGACCAAAGGCAATGTTATAGAGGAATACACATTTAGGGCCATTATGAGCAAGCTGAAGGGTATAACATGATGGCTCCTGTAGAAAAATGGTAAAATCTTCTTCAACTTCTCAAGGACTAGTACCCATACTGTGGTAGGGTTGCCAGTCTCCAGGTGGGGCCTAGGGATCAGTTCACCGGGAGAAAATGGTCACTTTGGAAGGTGGACTCTATGGCATGGTACCCCATTGAAGTCCCTTCCCTCTGGAAGCCCCACCTTCCTCAGGCTCCACCCCATAATCTCCAAGTGTTTCCCAACCCAGGGATGGTGACCATAGTCAGTGGGGGCCTGTAAAGTAGAAAGTACCAGGTGAAAAATCCAAGTTGTATCAAGAGCAATGCACAGACGAGTCACTAGTTATGCTGAGCTAGTTAAGTCCTGTGATATGCGAGAAATCGCAAGTCTTTGCTCTGATGGAGGAGGTGGGTAGTGTGAAATCTTTCACACAGTTTCTCATCCCTGTTAAATGGAAGGAAGACGGAATGTTGCCTATTTCCTTCCGTTTTATATTTATATTTTATCAACTGTTTCAGTTTTTCGATTTCGACTGTCAGTTTTACAGGTTAGCTGTCACTCGGCATGGGGGTCGCATAGGTTTCGCAGACCATTTAAATGGTATTTATGTGAACAATTATGTCAATTGCACCTATACTGCCAATTTATTGATATACAAACAGCAGTGAAAAGAATGCATACCCTTATGGGGTAAGTCTCATGAGGATACAAAAAAAATAGCAATATTAAAACCAGATAATAATAATAATAATAATAATAATAATAATAATAATAATAATAATAATAATAATAATAATAATAATAATAATAATAATAATAATAATAATAATAATAATAATAATAATAATAATAATAATAATAATAACAACAGCAATAACAATAACAACAATAACAACAACAACAACTTACAGATGGCAAAATGTGTTGACAAAACAAAGTCAACTGGCGTGAAAACAAAGTATTACAGGGCTCAATCAGCAGAAGAAAGTAGAGAAACTGAAATGGGGATTTGAGGGGGAGGCAAGATAGCGAGGATGAGAAGCTGATGACTTTTTCATCTGCTGCAAGCTTCACGGTGGGCACTATGAGATACAGGAGGCAGGAGCAGATGGGTCTTTGGTCTGACCTAGCAGGGCTCTTCTGATATTCATTCTTGAGCTCGTGGAAGCTACTTAACTCTTCAGCATCAGAGCTGGGCTTTGGGAAAATGGTTTTTTTAACTCTTAGAATCTCCCATCCTGCCGTCTTGCTTTATACGGAGTTTTTAGTGCATTGTCCTCAAATATTATAAGCCTGTTGGATCAGACCAGTGGTCCATCTAGTCCAGCATCCCTTCTCACACAGGGGCCAAGCAGTTCCTCTGGAGGGTCAACAACGGGGCATAGAGGCCGAGGCAGTCACCTGATAACTTACTGATGGCAAAATGTGTTGACAAAACAAAGTCAACTGGCGTGAAAACAAAGTATTACAGGGCTCAATCAGCAGAAGAAAGTAGAGAAACTGAAATGGGGATTTGAGGGGGAGGCAAGATAGCGAGGATGAGAAGCTGATGACTTTTTCATCTGCTGCAAGCTTCACGGTGGGCACTATGAGATACAGGAGGCAGGAGCAGATGGGTCTTTGGTCTGACCTAGCAGGGCTCTTCTGATATTCATTCTTGAGCTCGTGGAAGCTACTTAACTCTTCAGCATCAGAGCTGGGCTTTGGGGATTTTTTTTTTTTAACTCTTAGAATCTCCCATCCTGCCGTCTTGCTTTATACGGAGTTTTTAGTGCATTGTCCTCAAATATTATAAGCCTGTTGGATCAGACCAGTGGTCCATCTAGTCCAGCATCCCTTCTCACACAGGGGCCAAGCAGTTCCTCTGGAGGGTCAACAACGGGGCATAGAGGCCGAGGCAGTCACCTGATAAGGACATCAGAAGAGCCCTGCTGGATCAGACCAGTGGCCCATCTAGTCCAGCATCCTGTCTCACACAGTGGCCAATCAGTTCCTCAGGAGGGCCAACAACAGGGCACAAAGGCCAAGGCCTTCCCCTGATAAGAACATCATAAGAGCCCTGCTGGATCAGACCAGTGATCCATCTAGTCCAGCATCCATTCTCACACAGGGGCCAAGCAGTTCCTCTGGAGGGTCAACCACAGGGCTTGGTGGCCGAGGCCTTCCCCTGATAAGGACATCAGAAGAGCCCTGCTGGATCAGACCAGTGGTCCATCGAGTCCAGCATCCCATTTCACACAGTGGCCAACCAGTTCCTCTGGAAGGCCACCCACAGGTTGTAGAGGCCGAGGCCTTCCCTTGATGTCGCCTCCTGGCACTGAGATTCAGAGGTTCACCACCTTGGAATGTGGAGGTTTTGTCATATCATTTTGCAGTTCTTCCCGGATTGTTTTTATTTGTGCAATCTGCTTTGGCCCTGACTCGGATGGCCCAGGGTAGTCCAATCTCATCAGATCTCAGAAGCTAAGCTTCTTCAGCCCTGGTTCGAACTTAGATGGGAGACCAGCAAGGAAGTCTGGGGTTGCTACACAGAGGCAGGCAACGGCAAACCGCCCTTGCCTCTTGCTTTTAAAACACTATGGGGCTCATCACAAGTTGGCTGCGGCTTGAAAGCACGCTATTTGTGCAATCTGCTTTGGCCCTGACTCGGATGGCCCAGGGTAGTCCAATCTCATCAGATCTCAGAAGCTAAGCTTCTTCAGCCCTGGTTCGAACTTAGATGGGAGACCAGCAAGGAAGTCTGGGGTTGCTACACAGAGGCAGGCAACGGCAAACCACCCCTGCCTCTTGCTTTTAAAACACTATGGGGCTCATCACAAGTTGGCTGCGGCTCGAAAGCACGTCCCACCACTCATTTGCCTTGAATCTCAACGGGAAAGTCAAACTATACATGAAGCAAGTCAGTAAACAAACAAGAATGCTACTGTAGAATATGTCTTGTCCTTTTTACAAGGACTAGGGCGATGAGGATGAGATGGTTAGACAGTGTCATAGACGCAACGAACATGAAGTTGAGCAAACTTCAGAGGATGGCGGAAGACCAGAAGGCCTGGCGTGATCTGGTCCATGGGGTCGCGGAGAGTCGGACTCGACTGTGTGACTGAACAACAACAACAAAGGAAAGCTGGCTTTTCGCCCAGTTTTGGAAACACGGTATTTTCTTTTACATTAGACTACCTGGCAATTCTTGTTGCCTAGCAAACAAAACGGCGTTGTTTATTCCGTAGCATGTCTGTGTATTTACACTCTCAGTGCCTGCATTCTGTTCGCTTAATGTTTTCTGATAAACTGATACTTTGGTTTTATATAACAAATCAAGCCCATCCCTCCCTCTTGGAACGCAGGAAGCTGAAAAGGAAGCCTGTGTGGAATAATAACAAGTGGCTGAGTTGTGTCTGTGGGTGCCACATAGAAGAAGTGGAAGAAGATTATCCTGGGCCTCAGAGGCCTCACCTCATATCTGTCCACCCAGATGGACAGATATGAGGTGGCAGCTACAAGCATGGACGGCTTCAAAAGGGAATTAGATAAGCATATGGAGCAGAGGTCCGTCAGTGGCTATTAGCCACAAGGTATAGATAGGGACTCTGGGGCAAGTGGTGCTCTGTCTTCTTGGTGCTTGGGAGGGTCAACAGTGGGAGGGCTTCTAGTGTCCTGGCCCCACTGGTGGGCCTCATGATAGCACCTGGTATTTCTGGCCACTGTGTGACACAGAGTGTTAGACTGGATGGGCCATTGGCCTGATCCAACATTGGCTTCTCTTATGTTCTTATAAGAGGGAACTGGATAAACATACGGAGCAGAGGTCCCTCAGTGGCTATTAGCCACAAGGTATAGATAGGGACTCTGGGGCAAGGGATGCTCTGTATTCTTGGTGCTTGGGGGGGCACAGTGGGAGGGCTTCTCGTGTCCTGGCCTCACTGGTGGACCTCCTGATGGCACCTGGTATTTCTGGCCACTGTGTGATACAGAGTGTTGGACTGGATGGGCCTTTGGCCTGATCCAACATTGGCGTCTCTTATGTTCTTATGTTCAGATATCTTTCAGATCTAGAGTTGCCAACCTCCAGGTAGAGCCTGGAGATCTCTAGGGATTATAACGGATCTCCAAACAACAGAGATCAGTTCCCCTGGATAAAATGGCTGCTTTGGAAGGTGGACTTTATGGCACCCTCCCAGGCTCTGCCTACAAATCTCCAACTTGAGTTTATGAAATTTAGGGAGCAGTGCCCATGGAGGCCAGAGTTTGGAGAGGGGACGGGATGTGATGTTACAGAATCCACCCTCCAAAGATGCCATTTTCTTCAGGGGAACTAGTCCCTTCCCAATACAAAGAGATTCGTAACAGAGCCTGAGGCTGCTAAGCCCTTGACTACCAGCACACAGATGGCCCCATACTCTTTCACATAGAGATGGCCAGGGCTATTTTTGGGCAGGAACGCACAGGAACGGAGTTCCGGCTGGCTCCTGAGTTGGCCACGCCCAGCAGGAACTCATTAACATAATAGGCCACACCCAACAGCAGGAACTCATTAGGACTGGCTACATTAGGGATGTGTGGCCTAACATGCAAAGGAGTTCCTGCTACAAAAAAAGGCCCTGGGTTTTGACAACAAACAAGGTAAACAGAATAAGAAGCAAAAGGTGGGTGTGGCTGGATGAGCACACTTCTGGTAACATGGGTGTGTGGCCTAATATGCCAATGAGCTGTGCTGTCAGGGGTGTGGCCTAATATGCTAATGAGTTTCTGCTGTTGGGTATGGCCTATTATGCTAATGAGTTCATGCTGGGCTTTTTCTACAAAAAAAGCCCTGGAAATGGCACTGAATTTCATGAATTTTCTAGGCCAACTCAATTTTTTCCCCCATTTACGGCTTCTTGGTGGTTGTGATGAAATAGCAGATAAACAGGAAACACAGACCTCCCAGTATAAAGGAAGCAATATAAGAGAAACTGGGGATGAAAAACCTAAGAAGGTATGAACATTCAAGAACTATAAGTTATAAGCAATTGTAATTAATTTTATACTAAAGCACAAGTACTCAGAATGTACAAAATACAATATTTGGCCATGATAGCCAGAAGTATACAAAATCAGAACATACAATGTAGCAGTAATATCAAAGCACTTACAATTTAACAGTTATATAGAAGCAGTTAGCAGCAATATTAGAACATATAAAATGTAACAACTATATAAAAACAGTTTACAAAGCAATGAGCTTTCACTTTGTTTCGTGGTGAATCTTCATCAGAAGCAAATCAACGTGTACTGTGTCTTGATATCTCTTGGTTTATAATATCACCTTCCTAGTTCATAGAAGCACCTTCTCGTCTCAGGTTGCTATAGATAGTAGTAGGGCTAGCCCTTCGATTCTATGGAGAATCTCTCATTTTGGACCTGTCTGCATAATGCTAAGCTCAAGGCTAAGGAAGTACTTAAATGGCTTATAACTTATAGTTCTTGAATGTTCATACCTTCTTAGGTTTTTCATCCCCAGTTTCTCTTATATTGCTTCCTGTGATGAAATGGCAGTCAATCTTTCGCATGATCAGGGTGAAAATGTTCGCGACGAATATTGCACACCAATAAAAATTTACAAATACAATAGCATATTTGATATGTTGTCGCATATAATGACTCAGGATAATGACTCAGCCCGACCCCACCTTCCTGAGTAGATATAAATTACCTGCCTACCAATTTTCTTCTCACCTCGACATACAGAGTACTCCACCTTTCTGTGTTATACCTCTGAGGATGCCAGTCAAAGCTACTGGCAAAACGTCAGGTCCTACAATGCCAAGACCCCGACCATACAGCCTGGGAAATCGACAACAGCTAATAGCATATCCGTCCATCCCTACTTCAGTAGCACTGAAGCTGCTTCTCTGTCCCCCTCCACACTGTTGTGCATTCTTGATATATCATCCAGGGAAATAGGGAATAATGGAGCGACACGGTCTGACCATTGCAAACAAGTTCTGTAAGGATAACAGCGAGGGAACAGTTGTTCTTTAGGTTATCAACAAGAAAGGGCTCCTCAGGGGGGGATTGGATGACAAGATCTCAGGAAGTTACCATGGAGGTTAAGATCTACCCATCTTGGCTAAATTTGTATTGTAAATTTGTTATTGTAATTTATTGTAATTTATTGTTTTATATTATGTATTTTATTGTTATAACCTTGGCACATAGTGCCCTTGTTAGCCGCCCTGAGCCTTCGGGGTAGGGCGGGATATAAATCCAAACATAAATAAATAAAATAAAAACTCAGCTTCATAGCTAGTGATTTTTGACAGTGTCACTTTAACCAGGGCACTTTTTTTTTTCCAGGAGGAAAAAAAAAGAAGCTTGCATGTTCCACATGAATGGGTAAACAAATCCAGAGAAATGGCATTAAAATGAGAATTAATCACGAGGGTTTTGAGCCATGGCATCTGCCTAGATCAGTGCACAGGACTCATTTTAATTGTCTTTATCCTATTAAGATAATCCTGGTACCTCCTGAGGACATTTTTCACCTCGACACATTTATCGTGTTTTCTTTAAAAAAAATATATACAGAAATTGATTTTTTATTTATCTTATGAAGTCCAAAACCTCTTATCTTTCCCTCCTGATATTTAATCTCTTTCTCCTCTTTTTGCAATATAAATAATGAGGGGGAAGTGAGCAGGGGGTGCAATTAGGCTGCAAAGAATTCTTTCCAAAAGCGGCGAGAGATAATAAATACCATCGCACCATCTTGAGGAAGCAATGCCTCTAATTTCTCTGCTGAGCAAGTGATAATCAAAATATTACTACAGGTGATTGTACAAGGTGGTGCTTACTGCTGTGCTCCAAAGAGGTTGGGGGATTGTGACAGATTTCAGCCTTCCACAGTCAAAACCCCCCCCCCCACATATTGATTGAATGTGTGGGGAGGGATAGAGGGTATGACAAAGTTGGCCCCATCCCGTCTCCATGTGATCGTCAGCTCATGAGCCTGGCCCCTATGTGTGGGAAAAGTGTCTATACATATTATTCCTCCCCGTGATCCGCAACTTTTGGAAAGTAGAATCCCGGAGTCTAGGGAGGGAGCATACATATAGACACTTGCACAGTATGAATGCACTGAGGAGGCAACCTTGTGATTGCATGGATGCATGGGCAGAGAGTCCCTTGGACTGCCAGGAGATCAAATCAGTCTGTCTTAAAAGAAATCAACCCTGACTGTTCCCTGGAAGGCCAGATACTGAAGCTGAAGCTCAAATACTTTGGCCACCAAATGGGAAGGGAGCCCTCACTGGAGAAGACCCTGATGCTGGGAAAGACTGAAGGTCAAAGAAGACGGGGATGGCAAAGGATGAGATGGTTAGACAGTGTCATCAATGCAACGAACATGAAATTGAGCAAACTTCGGAGCACGAGTAAGACAGGAGGGCCTGACGTGATATGGTCCATGGGGTCGAGAAGAGTCGGACTTGACTGTGCAACTGAACAACAACATGTGCAGAGCCAATGCCCACATGCAGTGTTCCCTCTAAGCTGAGTTAGTGTGAGCTAGCTCACTCTTTTTTAGCCTCCGGCTCACACATTTTTGCCTTAGCTCAGGAAGGAGGGCTCCAGAGCAGACCAATTTATGCAGTAGCCAAATGGCTCGCTCACAACTTTCATGCCAGTCGCTCACAAAGTAGAATTTCTGCTCACAAGACTCCACAGCTTAGAGGGAGCATCGCCCACATGTCCACTGTCCCTCAACCCACTGAGGAGTTGCGTGTAGAGAATTTTAGAGGTATTGCATGTTACATTTGGGGCAAAAAAAGAGGGCACCTGTCTTTTAGAGTTGGTCACCACTGAAGTGAGCACTTGGCCTGTGGTGGTGGAAAGCGCCATCAAGCCACAACTGAGTTATGATGACCCCCGTAGGATTTGCAAGGCAAGAGATGAACAGAGGTGGCTTGACATTGTCTGCCTCTGCATCACAACCCTGGTATTTCTTGGTGGTCTCCCATCCAAATACTAGCCAGGGCCAACCCTGCTTAGCTTCCAAGATTCAACAAGATTGGACCATCCTGGGCTATCCAGGTCAGGGCACTTTGGTCAGTACTGGAATATCACTTCATCCTCTAAGTAAGAAGAAGAAGAAAAAGAAGAAGAGATTGGATTTATACCCCGCCTTTCACTTGGAGTCTCAGAGCGGCTTACAAACTCCTTTCCCTTCCCCTCCCCACAACAGACACCCTGTGAGGTGGGTGGGGCTGAGAGAGCTCTGACACAAACTGCTCTTTTTCAAGGACAGCTGTGCCAGAGCTTGTGACTGACCCAGGGTCACATCAGCAGGTGCAAGTGGAGGAGTGGGGAATCAAACCTGGTTCTCCCAGATTAGAGTCCGCACATTTAACCACTACACCAAACTGGAAAACAAATATTTAGATGGTTACAGATGAGCAAAAGTGAAACACAGGGCACTTGCTAGGTGGTCCTTTGTGGAATGAGAAAGAGGGATGTGTGTGTGTAAGAGAGAGAGAGAGAGAGAGAGAGAGAGAGAGAGAGAGAGAGAGAGAGAGAGAGAGAGACCGATTCTCCATTTTTTACTGTTGGTTTTGTAGATCTCTTCATATTGTGTTGTACATGTTTAATATGGTTTTATGTGGTACTTGTAGATGAAGTGTCAATCATGTATGTGTAGAAAACACTTGTAAATGTATAAAGTTGAGTTATTGATGCACAACTGAAACATGAAAATGCTTTTACAGGAATAAATATAGTTCTAGGGAACAGAAAATGGCCCAAAATTGAAGAATCAGTTTCTACAAGTGAGAAGCAAAAATGAAAATGCCATGTTCAAGTTGAAGCAACAGGTATGGAGAGTTTAGAATCACGCATAGTAGGGAATGCATGACATAATTCACTCAACGGGTACAAAATTTTTCAGTCCTCAATGTTTATGCTTCAACAAAGGCTTCAGATGACGTCTCAAATGTGACAGGCATCACTTCATCAGTGAGCAAGAACGGGGTGCGTTGTGGCTCAAGAGTTGAGTTGGCATGCAGGGGACTCAAATTCAAATCCGTATTCAGCTGCTGAAACTCACGAAATGGTTTTCACAAACAGATGTACTCAGGGAGGGGCTGTGGCTCAGTGGAAGAGCCTCTGCTTTGCTCGCAGAAGGTTCAAGCCCTGACATCTCCAGTTAAAAAGACCAGGCAGTAGGTGATGTGAAAGACCTCTACCTGAGACCCTGGAGAGCTGCTGCTTGCGGTCTGAAGGAGTCAGGGTCTGATTCGGTATATGGTAGCTTCATGTGTGGCCATTTGGTATGTAAAAAAAAAAAATTCCTGCATGAGGCACATTCCAACAGCACAAGACAAACAACAGGGATAGGCTGTTGCTCTTGTGATCTGCTTGTGCACTTCCTTGAAAAGTCAAACTGGTTGCCATAGAAAACAGAACTAGATGGAGCTTTGATCTTCTCCAGCAGGTTCTTATAGTCTAAGTCTCTGAGTGGGACTTCAGTGTAGGATTGTAATCAGGGCTTTTTTTGGTAGATAAAGCCCAGCAGGAACTCATTAGCATATTAGGCCACATCCAACAGCAGAAACATATTAGCATATTAGGCCACACCCCACATGTTACCAGAAGTGTGCTCATCCAACCACACCCACCTTTTGCCTCTTATTCTGTTTACTTTGTTGTCAAAACCCAGGGCTTTTTTTGTAGCAGGAACTTCTTTGCATGTTAGGCCACACACCCCTAATGTAGCCAATCCTAATGAGTGTCTGCTGTTGGGTGTGGCCTATTATGCTAATGAGTTCCTGCTGGGCGTGGCCAACTCAGGAGCCAGCCGGAACTCTGTTCCGGTGCGTTCCTGCCCCAAAATAGCCCTGATTGTAATAATACACCTGACTCCTTCATGGACAAAGTGCATTTTGGATCCTGTATAGCAGGGGTCTCTGATCTTTTTGAGCCTGTGGGCACATTTTGAAGAAGAAGAAGAAGAAGAGATTGGATTTGTACCCTGCCCTTCACTACCCAAAGGTGTCTCAGAGCGGCTTACAAACTCCTTTCCCTTCCCCTCCCCACAACAGACACCCTGTCAGGTAGGTGGGGCTGAGAGAGCTCTTGACAGAAACTACTCTTTTTCTTCAAGAACAGCTCTTATCAGAACTACGGCTTGCCCAAGTTCATCCAGCCAGGTGCAAGTGGAGGAGTAGGGAATCAAACCCGGTTTTCCCAGATTAGAGTCCACACAATTAACAACTACACTCAAACATTTTGAGTTCTGTCATGTCATGGTGGGTTCAGCATCTAAATGGGTGCCACAAATTGGCTGCTGCAGGAGGTGGAGCCGGCCACAAAATCACAGAATCACAGAGTTGGAAGCGGCCATACAGGCTCCCCAATCCAACCCCCCCCCCCCCTCAACGCAGGATACCCCCAGAGCGTCCATTAATTGTCACAGCTTAACTTCAGTAACACAGTATAGATCCTTGTGCTGTGGTGGCAGCTGCTGCTAAAGAAATACTTTAAAAAAAAATCTGCACAGCCAATCAAATCTCCAATAGCCAATCAGAAGCCTTGCTGGGCAAAAGTCCTACCTGTCCCTGCCCACTTCCTGAAATCACTTAGCAAGCAGCAGAAAAGGTGTCAGCACACACCATATGACACAAACAGTCACTGTGTTGTGGAAACCCCCCCCCCCCACTGTATAGATTAGTTGGAAAGAAACCTGCCTTCATTTAGAATTCTTACACCTAGCTAGCAGCACATTTCCTCACACCGCTCACATCTTGGGTCACCTCATGAATGCAAAGCCAGTCCCAAAGGTTGTGACATCGCACTGGCAAAGTCACATCGCTTCCTGCTCTAACCGGTAATTTGTTGTTACGAATGGTCTTCACATCAGGCCGTTGGCATGCTAAATCCCCAGAGAGTTCGCTAGTAATTGTATCGTTGCTTAGGTGTTTCGCCTGTTGTTACTGTAACAGGAAATACACGTAGTTTATGCAAATACCTGTCGCTACACAAAAACACTTTCTGTGTAACAAAGCTCGGCAACTTGTTTATTTGTCATGCTACAATTTAGTCTCCAGGGATTTACAGAGTATATAAAGCTATTTATGCATTTCTTTCACCCACTGGTTCCAGAAAGCCTTCAGAAAAGCTTGATGAATTGGGATGGAAAGAAGGGATTGTAGTAAAAGGCATAAGCTGAAAGCTTCCATGAACATTTTATTGAATAGAAGAGTAAGGTATAATTCTACTATAATAATAATAATTAAAAAACCACACAAATGAGGCAAAACAAATGTATCAGTAAGAGGAACCATGACAGGAAGGTCATACAAAGGTAATTTTTAGCGTGGCCATTCAGCTTAGAGCAACAAAGGAAACCTATTGTATTCTCCTTTTAACATTATTTTATGCTACTAATTTTATTAACTTTCTCTTGTTTATGTTTTTATACTGTTCCCATGTTATCACTGTTTTTAATAACTCCAATTCTATTAAATTTTCCAGGCAGATCTGATGAATTTAATATCTCCCTCCCCCCTGTCATGTTGTTCTAACAAAATCACCTCCAAGGTGGCCAAATTTTGCCCCTCAGCAAGATCAACAAGGAAGCAGCTGCTCAAGTCTTCTTATTCATTGTCTCTACTATTGAAATCAGCCTGCCCGGCTGCTGGGGAATTTCATTGTTTGCAAATGTCCTGATAACTATGAAACCTATTGTCACAACCAACACTAGGAGTGTGTATTTTGATATTCCAGAGCCAAACATATACCTGAAAAATGCATTATCAGTACTTTCAGGTATACTTCGGCACTCCATAGATATTCTGGATTTTTCAGAAAACCAAAAAAAAAAAAAAAAAAAAAAAAAAAAAAAACCCAAAAATTTTTGGGGTTTTTCAAAAAAAAAAAAAAAAAAAACAATAAAAATCCCAGATATATTTGGGATTTTCTAGGAAGATTGGAGCATTGGGGGCATCCTGGGGACTGCCCCCCTTTTCTTTCATTTCTGTTTTCCCCCCATTTCTCTGGGTTTCTATGGGCTTCCCAGCTGCTCTTGTCAGTTTCAAACTAGTCTTGTGAAGGGAGATTTGACTCTTGAAAGCTTTTACCCTGGCAAATCTTGTTGGCCTTCAAGGTGCTACTGGACTCGATTCTTGTTTTTCTCCTGCAGACCGACACCGCTACCCCCTAAAACGATACAGAAGGAGGTGATTCTTACAAAAAAATGTTCAGTTGCCATAGAGATGCACAGCTAGGTTTTGCCCAGAAGGGAGCTTCAGGTGCAGGAGTCTCAAAGTCCACCAGGTTATGCAGCAGACCACTGTTGAAAACACTGGGCAATTCTGCATTTTTTTTTTGAATAAGTTTTTATTTTATTTTATTTAAACAAACAAACAAACCAAACAAATATAACAGTCAAATTCAGCAATGACAGCAATGCAGAACACATAGTAGTACAGTGGCGTACTGTAAGCAATTGGGTAAGTTACATGTTATTAAACACCTCAAGATATTTAGAAGGAACATTATATTTAAAAGAGTCAACATTAAAGGCATATTCTAGAAAGGGTAGCCATTTCAATTGATATTTCGATTTAGTATTAGACTGGTTACAAGGGGCGGGGCCCGCGATACTCGCGGGGTGGGAGGCAGAGGAAGCAGCAGGAGGAGGTAAGTAACCCCCCATCCCGCTGGTTCCCCCATCTCCTCCACCCCCCTGCCTTTCCTCCCCCTTGCCTTCCCCCCCGCTCCTCGCCGTTCCCCCCTGGCCCTGAAGCGAGGACCGAGTGGCGTGCCGCTTGGCTCTCGCTGCTGGTTCCCCCCTCGCTGCTGGTTCTCCCCGGCCCCCCCGGCCCCAAAGCGAGGGCTCCCCTCGGCTTGCCGCTCGCCACTTCCTTCCCAAGCGGCAGCGGCAGTCGCAGAGCGTTCCCTGCGCATGCGCAGGGGATGCTCTGTTGAGCTGCACTTTCCCCTCCCAGTTGAGAAAATGTGGAGCGAATGCTAGATGCAAAATCGGCCACTGAAAAGTTTACAAAACAGTTTGCCATGTGGTATTGGGAGGTGTTACTATTCGAAGTATGTTCTTCCCCTCTCAAAATCCCACTGTAAAGTAATTCTTCAGACCTTGGTCATGCTGCCCAGTGTGATGACGCCATGTTTTGAGACCCCGATCTCTCCACTTGTCTCAAGACACATTACTCCCCCCCCCTCCCCAAAGACCACTTGTGGAAACTGATGTAGAAAAAGAAGGAGAAGAGATTGGATTTATACCCTGCCCTTCACTACCCAAAGGTGTCTCAGAGCGGCTGACAAACTCCTTTCCCTTCCCCTCCCCACAACAGACACCCTGTGAGGTAGGTGGGGCTGAGATAGCTCTTTCCAGAAACTGCTCTCCTTCAAGAACAGCTCTTATCAGAGCTACGGCTTGCCCAAGTTCATCCAGCCAGGTGCGAGTGGAAGAGTGGGGAATCAAAACCGGTTCTCCCAGATTAGAGTCCGCACACTTAACCACTACACCAAACTGAATTGATTGGACCTCCCATGAAGAGTGAGGGTTCGAAATGCAAAAAAAGGTTTTGGCCACAATCCAACCCAGCGTTAAGGCAGTTCATTTTTACACCCATTGGAAGTAAACAGCCTTAAGGAAGCTTAGCTTGGTACCGAATGCCTTTATCTTTAAAGAGGACAATAAATATCCACCTTCTGGGACCTTTCTCATCAGCTTGTCATTCAGGAAGCGTCATGCTGAAGTTATTATTTTTACGGCAGGCTTTAAAAAAAGAGTGTCTCCCCAGGAACAGTCATTTGTTTACAGCTCTAATTTATTTCCACACACACAAAGAAGAGTCATTACTCAACCTGATTCGCCTCTTGGGTTGGAGAACTCTTACAGCCGTTCTCCTTTGGGCAGCCGGAAAGGCGCTTTCTTGCGGTTTGCATGACTGCAGGCTCACTACGTTATAACAATGCTTAGCATTTCTCAGGAATGCTACCTAATTGTGTGGCTGCTCTAGACCGATTCCCAAAGAGGTACATTTATTTAATGGTTTCTCAGGACACAACTTTATTTATTTATTTATGTTTTTTAATTTACAGGATAGAATGAAAAACCAATCAAATATTTACATTTATGTTTTCGAGTACAGATCCACATTGTTTTTTGTACCATACATAAAATTTTGACCATCTCTTCCTGTACATACTGTTGTCTTTGACTTGAAGTATCACATTAAGTCTGTCCTTTCCTGCTATCTCAAACAATCTATGTGACAGTTTCTCCATAGTGGGAATTCTCTCAGTTTTCGAACTTTTGGCTAAAAGAATTCTAGCTGTTGTTATAATGTAAATTATAAGATAACATTCACTGAGTATAACTGTCTGGGAGAATATTTAACAAATATATTTCAGGTTTTAGTTCCAAATCAAGATCCATTATTTCCAATATTATTTTACAGACTTTACCCAATAATTTGAGTATCCTTCTACATCTCCACCACATATGATAGAAGGTACCCACATTATTCTTGCATTTCCAACATTTGTTTGATATGTTTGGAAAACATTTTGTAATTTTATCTGGTGACCAGTGCCATCTATGGAAGACTTTGTATATATTTTCCTTATATGAAACAGATCTCATAAATGTTAGCACTTTCCAAGTTTTTTGCCAACGATCTAGATCTATGTGTTTCTCAGGACACAACTGAGGTTGCCTTTTCCTTTGAGCCCGGTACCAAATGTTGAAAGTCCTTAAAATTGACACCTGTTTTGCATGTGAATTGCATAAGGCCATGAAATGAAGTCAAGGGAATGGTGCTTTCCCCACTTAAATCGAAGAAATACTGCAAATAAATAGGTACATACACTAAACAAAATAAAGAGCGGCCTATCTGGAGCACCATTTTTGAATCATAGCATCATAGACCTGGAAGGGGCCATACAGGCCATCTATTCCAACTCCCTTCTTAATGCAAGATCAGCCTAGAGCATCCCTGACAAGTGTTCGTCCAGCCGCTGCTTGAAGACTATCAGTGAAAAAACACTGGACGGCCGTTTGATTTTCCCGAGCTTTTAATCGAGTGTAGGGTGTGGGTTTTTTAGTGCATTTCATCCTGGAGGGATTTGGGGTTTCATGATGCTGGATAGCTGATAGTTTAATTATGACCGTAAGCCACTTTGAACCTATGAGGGAAGGCTGGAGAGTGTGGGACTTTTCAGCTAAGAAAAGAGACAACTGCAAGGGGGCATGATTAGGGTTGGCAGGTCTACTTAACTGGCTGGCGGGGGATGGGAGGGAGCCTTCCAGGAGTGGGGAGGGCAGGGTGATATCGCTGCATGAGACATCGTTGGCACAATGATGTCACGCGGAAGTGACGTCATCACACCAGGCATGTTGTGCAGTGACACTCTAGCATTTTGGCCAAAACTCTATGGTTAGAGTTTTGACTGAAATGCTAGAGCATCGCTGTACAGCATGCCTGGTGTGATGACCTTACTTCTGTGTGATGCCATCACGCTGACAATGTCGATGCAGAAGGGGGCTGTTTGAGGCTGGCCGGCGGCATATTGGAGCCCCTGAAATCAGGGGAACCCATGCCCCGACCAGGGGACTGGCAACCCTAGACATGATAGAGGTTTATAAAACTATGCATGGGGTAGAGAGAGTTGACAAGGTGAACCTTTCCTCCCGCTCCCAAAATACTAGAACTCGAGGGCATCCAATGAAGCTGATGGACAGTAGGTTCAGGTCAAAGAAGAGAAAATACTACTTTACACAGAGAGTGATTAAGATTTGGAAGTTGCTGCCAAAGGATGTAGTGATGGCCAAAGGAGTAAACAGCTTTAAAGGGGGATTAGTTAAATTCATGGAGGATGTCTATCAATGGCTATGGGCCATGGTGACTTAGGGGAACCTCCACATTCAGAGGCACTATTCCTCTGAATCCCAGAGCCAAGAGGCAACATCAGGGGAAGGCCTTGGCCTCTCTGCCCTGTTGTTGGCCCTCCAGAGGAACTGGTTGGCCACTGTGTGAGACAGGATGCTGGACTAGATGGATCACTGGTCTGATCCAGCAGGGCTCTTCTAATGTTCTTATGATACAAGTATTTTCATAGATTTTTTTAAAAAAATGATAATTCACAGAATTTAACATTCCCCCATCCCAAGTGCTCCTATTATTTATTTATTTGCTTGCTTACTTCATTAATATCCTGTCTTTCTCCCAAATGGGGACCCAAATTGGCTTGCTTTGGTCTCCTCACCTCCATTTTGCAGATAGGTGAGTCTGAGAGTGGAAGAAGAAGACGACGACGTGGAAGAAGGAGGAGGAGGAGGAGGAGGAGGAGAAGAAGAAGAAGAAGAAGAAGAAGAAGAAGAAGAAGAAGAAGAAGATTGGATTTATACTCCGTCCTTCATTACCTGAAGGAGTCTCAGAGTGGCCTTCCCTTCCCCTCCCCTTCCCTTCCCCTCCCCACAACAAATACCCTGTAAGGTACATGGGGCTGAGAGAGTTCTTTCGAGAACTGCTCTTGAGAGAACAGCTTGGACAGAACTTTTGACTGACCCAAGGTCATGCCAGTAGCTGCATGTGGAGGAGTGGGGAATCAAACCTGGTTCTCCCAGATTAGAGTCCGTGCTCTTAACCACTACAACAAACTTGCCCAAGGTCACCCAGCAAGGTTCTATGACAGGGTGAGGAGACAAACCTAATTTCCCCAGATTCTGGTCTGACACTCTAACTACTGTACCACACTGTCTATTTCATACACATAGGGCACAATCCTAAACCAGTCTACTTAGTACTAATTCCCGTTTAATTCAAAAGAAGCTTAATCCCAGGAAAGTATTCTTAGGAGTGCAGCCAGAGAGTCAAGAATTATCAAAACAACCTGAAAAGCAGGGTCATTTTATTTTACTCCCAAAGTATCCAGTGAATTTACAGTGAGCTGAGGCCAGGGTCAATAGCACAGGATCTGTAGCTCATGTGCTAAGTAACTGCATACCACCCACTCTCTAGCCATTACTCTAAGCCAGGGGTGTCAAACATGCGGCCCAGGGTCCAAATCAGGACCCCGGAGGGCTTCCATCAGGCCCGCAGTGGAACTGGCCACCTCCTGCTTCCAGTTCTGCTGCTGCATCATAGCTCGCTTCGCCAGACTCTCTCAGTCACTCAGCCATTTCATGTTTTAACCTGGGTCCTAGACTCAGAACTCTGAGCATGAGATTTCTGTGGCGAATGTCAATAAATCAAAAGTAGGTTTGCAGCTTACAACACTAATGTTTTAAGCATGCTTTTAATTTTAATTAAAAAAACCTTTGACTTTGTGTTGAGTTTATATTTCCGCTACCTGGCATTACATTTTATGACACACATGATCCGGCCCAACATGGTCTCATTTATGTCAGATCTGGCCCCCATAACAAGTGAGTTCGACACCCCTGGTTTAGAGTGTCAGGCTAAGATCAGGAGGACCCAGGTTCATATCTCCACTCCGCCATGGAAGCTTCACCGTTTTTTAGCCTCCGGCTCACACATTTTTGTCTTAGCTCAGGAAGGATGGGGCTCCGGAGCAAACTAATTTATGCAGTAGCCAAATCGCTCGCTCACAACTTTAATGCCAGTGGCTCACAAAGTAGAATTTTTGCTCACAAGACTCCACAGCTTAGAGGGAACATTGGTTATGATGCTAATACTTTCAAAGCATGTGCCACGATTTGGGTTACTGACTCATAATTCTGAAGTATGCAGGCTCATCGCAGACAACCGTGGGCACCCCAGATGGTGAGAATGAGACTCGCCTGCCACCAAAGGGTTGGCACCCACCCACCATTACACAAATTAACTTAATTGCTGTCAAACACAAACAGAATGGCAAATTCACCGCGATCCACCGAAACACGACGTGTTCTCAATGTGGCTCTTTTGCTCCAGAATAAGTTGGCTGCCTCCGCCTAAACCGGTGCCACATCATGTTCGCGAGCCAAAAACTCAGGCAGGCCAACCTGACAGTCCATTCAATCCCTGCCAGGAAATGACTCAATAAGATATACGGTCCCTTGGTACGTTCCTTTCCTCAAATAGGAGGAAGAAAGAAATAATCATCTGAAAGAAAAATATGTGTTGCAAAAAAATCTGAGATAGGAAATGGGAACCCTGTTATCGGAATTCCTGTTTAGCGAGACCGCAGAGTTCAGTTTCCCTGGAGAAAATGGCTTTTTGGAGTGTGTGGACTGTATGGCATTCTACCCCACTGAGTCTCTTGCCCTGCCCAACCCCCACCCTCTCCAGAATCCGTCCCCAAATCTCCTCGAATTTCCCAACTTAGAACTGGCAACTCTATATGTAACATCGGTGGGTAGACAGCAGTTTGGTGTAGTGGTTAAGTCTGCGGACTCTAATCTGGGAGAACCGTGTTTGATTCCCCACTCCTCCACTTGCACCTGGCTGGATGACCTTGGGCAAGCCGTAGTTCTGTCGGAGCTGTTCTTGAAAAAGAGCAGTTTCTGTC
>NW_015168776.1:17153-22048 GCF_001447785.1 Gekko japonicus | reverse complement strand
TCTCCCAGATTAGAGTCCACGCACTTAACCACTACACCAAACTGGCTCTGTGGAGGGCAGGGTATAGATCCAATCTCTTCTTCTTCTACTACTCTTGAGTCATGCCCCTTGGAATAATACAAGCAGAACTTTCTTCCCAGTGGGCCACAAAAGCACAGAATGCCACCCTTCCTTTGAACATCTTAGCTTCCTGTTGAGCCTCCTGCCTCTCTTTACACCTTTGAGTGTCCTTTGCATGCCCTCTCTTTCCTTGGTTGCTGCTATCATCTGGTCCTTTCTGGATAGCATTTCCCATATGTGCCAGACCAGAAATGAATCTTCTCCTTGCTGCTTTGACGTTTCAGATAAGCTCTTAGAGATCTCTGTCCATCCTCAGAACTCCGCGAGCATGTCTTGGACTTCCAAGGATCACCAAGCCTTCTTAAGTGACAGCACTGGGGGGGGGGTACAGTACCATCTGGGAACAAAGCTAAGGAGCTGTGCTTTCAAATGATTGGCAAGACTGAAATGCAAGCCCACAAAAGTTAGTGCATCGGGAAAATGTCCAGGCAAAGCTGCTTCTCCTTTCGGTTGTTACATTCATCCATGCAGTCCTCCATATTTAACTACTGTTTCCCCCTGCCCAGCCAAATCAATTGTAAGTATACCCAGCCCTGTCCTCCCCACTCCCTCCAAGACATTAGGTGTCCGCCAGGGCTCTTTTTGTAGAAACCCCCCAGCAGGAACTCATTAGCATAATAGGCCACACCCAACAGCAGGAACTCATTAGCATAATAGGCCACACCCAACAGCAGGAACTCATTAGCATATTAGGCCACACCCCTGACAGCACAGCTCATTAGCACACTAGGCCGCACCCCCATGTTACCAGAAGTGTGGTCATCCAGCCACACCCACCTTTTGCTTGTTATTCTGTTGACCTTGTTTGTTGTCAAAACCCAGGGCCTTTTTTTGTAGCAGGGACTCCTTTGCATGTTAGGCCACACACCCCTAATGTAGCCAATCCTAATGAGTTCCTGCTGTTGGGTGTGGCCTATTATGCTAATGAGTTCCTGCTGGGTGTGGCCAACTCGGGAGCCAGCCGGAACTCGATTCCTGTGCATTCCTGACCAAAAATAGCCCTGGGTCTCCCTGATAGATCCCCGTGGCCAAATGTTGGTGTTTTCAAGACAATTTGGTGTGGTGGTTAATAGTGGTGGAACTCTGATCTGGAGAACCAAGTTTGATTCCCCACTCCTCCACATGCAGCCAGCTGGGTGGTCTCGAGTCAGTCACAAGTTCTCTCAGAGCTTTTCTCTCAAGAGCAGTTCTCAGTCCAAGCTCTCTCAGCCCCACCTACCTCACAGGGTGTCTGTCGTGCGGAGAGGAAGGGAAGGAGATTGTAATCTGCTCTGAGACTCTAAGTGAAGGGTGGGGTATAAATCCAACTCTAACTCTCCTCCTCCTCCTCCTTCCACGCAAAGTTTAGATCCAGTTTCTTTGTGCTTCCCATAATCCCTTTACATGGCAATGGGAAACTAATCCTAACTGTTTGTTGGGTAGAGCGGAGATGAAATGAGAGTATCTTTCACAAGCGTTTTCAGAAGCGCCTGCATCCATCTGTTGGGCGTTTTGACAAATAGTGGTAAGGGCATCGATTCCTGATGGTTCTTCACACATCCAAGCTTGATTGACTTCACATTTACTTAACCCACTTCTGGACCACTTTCTCCTGCACTCAAAGCCGTTTCCAGCCAGGTTATATGCATATACTAAAGTGAGAAAATAGTCAAACATCAGTAAAACAACAAGCACCTCTCGGGAGTACTAAAACTCTTGAGTCAAATGCCAGGGACAAAAGAAAAATCTTACAATCCTTTTTCTGGGGGGAATTAGTTGACTGGAATGATCAGTGACTTTGCTCTTCTTGCCTGGGAAATTATTCCCACTTGGCATGATTCGCAATATCTGATCACTGCAGTTTCAACCTGAATTCCACCTCCTCATGCTGGGTTTTGCTTCTCTCTTGTGTGAATCAAACTTGTGAAGCTTTGTGTTCTTTTGTCTTTTAGTTTCTATGTGCCAAATAATTCCAATCAAATGTATATGATTTCCCACACTGTGCACTGATAAAACAGAATTATACATTATGAAGATATTTTGCAAAAGGATGCACATTGTACAGATACATCCCATAGGGATTTCATGTACAAGCCACAAAACAGGTGCATTGCACAAAGGAATCTACGAAAACAGCAGCAAAAAAAAGGAGAGGACCAAACCCACTGACAAAATAAACACGTTTATAAACATTCACTCACCCCTACCTGCTACCAAGAATGTTCTATTTTTTTTTTCATTTGGGCGAGGTTGGAACACCTTTTGAACAGCTTGCTTAGCCTAACTTGCCCAAAGGCTGCTATGAAGAGAGGCTGTTCTTTGGCACTGAAAAGTGTCATCAAGCTGCAGCTGACTTATGGCGACCCTGTAGGGTTTTCAAGGCAGGAAATGTTTGGAAGTGGTTTGCCACTGCCTTCCTCTGCATAGCAACCCTGGACTTTCTTGGTGGTCTCCAATCCAAATACTACCCAGAGTCGACCCTGCTTAGCTTCTGATGAGATCAGGACCGAGCAGCTGTCCATTAGGTATGTGGATTGGTGGCTGTGAAGGACCATCAGCACCTTGGACAGAGCCTAGCAGCAAACTAGTAAGTTGCAACCAGAGCCACTGATGTCATCACTGTTACCATATTCACTCTAACTGGCAGGGCTATTTTTGGGCAGGAACACACAGGAACGGAGTTCCGGCTGGCTTCCAAGTTGGCCACGCCCAGCAGGAACTAATTAGCATATTAGGCCACAGCCAACAGCAGACACTCATTCGGATTGGCTACAATTAGGGGTGTGTGGCCTAACATGCAAAAAGCCTTGGGTTTTGACAACAAACAAGGTAAAGAGGGAATAAGAAGCAAAAGGTGGGTGTGGCTGGATGACTACACTTCTGGTAACATGGGGGTGTGGCCTAATATGCAAATGAGCTGTGCTGTCAGGGTGTGGCCTGATATGCTCATGAGTTCCTGCTGTTGGGTATGTCCTACTATGCTAATGAGTTCCTGCTGGGCTTTTTCTACAAAAAAAGCCCTGCGTAAGTATGCAAGGACGTCCAGTGAAAAACGATAACAGTCATCCAATTAACACTGGAGATAAGATGTCGTTTCTCTGCCAGGCTGTTCTTAAAAGTAAACACTCTCAGTTCGGCCGTCTGACTCTTCCTGCTTCCAAACAAAAGATCAACACAAGGTTCTTGCTGGCTGATATTTTTTATAGTCCAAAATACAATAAAAGCAGTCGGAGATGTACCGGCTATACAAACTTTTCGAGTAATCCTTTCTCAAGACTGGACTTATATTGAAGCCACGCCTACAAACTCAATCTCCAGTGCTGAAGCGCCTAATTCTGCACAGCGTCAATCTCTCTAATGAGGTTTTTTGACTCAGGTTAGCCTGGGCTATCCAGAACCCAGCCACTGTACTTTAGGTATGTGGACCGGTGGCTGTGAAGGACCATCAGCACCTTGGACAGAGCCTAGAAGCAAACTAGCAAGTTGCAACCAGAGAAGCTGATGTCAACGCTGTCGCCATATTCACTCAAACAACATCATTGCCAGACCTAGCAACACCAGCCGTATCATCTCAGGCTCATCCATTTGCTCCTCTTCCAGTGTTATCATGCCATTATCATGCCATCAAACGTCAGCAGTGCCACTCCACTATCTACATCAGACAAACAGGCCAGTCCCAACATAAAATAATAAATGGACATAAATCCAGCATTAAAAACCACAATGCTTAAAAATAAATAAATAGTGGGAGAACATTTTAATCTTCCAGGTCATTCCATTGCTGACCCAAGAGTGGCAGTCCTCAAACAGAGAAGCTTCAAGGGGAGATTACAATGCATGATTGCTTGAACCTGAGTTTATTCAAAAATTCAGACCAATGGACTCCCCCCCCCGAGATGAATAGGATTCTCAAATCACCACAGATGCTAATTTTCTGCCCCCAGCACTTTCCCTCTGCTCTAATCTAGCTGATCACAATGTGCATCGGAGCTTTGCATCCTGAGTTCCTTCTCTGCAACACCCCTCCCACCTTCTGACTGAGATATAAGGACCTCCAAGATCTCCATTCCAACTTGTATCTGATGAAGGGAGCTTTTCCTCTCAAAAGTGCATACCCCCAAAGTCTTCTTGGTCTCTAAGGTGCTGCTGAACTCAAATTGAGCTGATGCCAAAATACCAAATATGAATTTGTCACCCCAACATGTCCTTCCATGTCTATCCATGTCCTATCCATGTCTGTCCTATAAACTTGGATCACCTGTGTAACAATCCCTAATAAGATAGCAGAATACATATAAGGAAAAGGTAGCAGTGACAGACTGAGTGAGTAAAGGCAACAGGCAAATGATTATTCTCAGCATTTTGGATAGTTAGAATCATAGAGTTGGAAGGGACCTCCAGGGTCAACGAGTCCAACCCCCTGCACAATGCAGGAAATTCACAAATACCTCCCCCTCCACACCCGCTGTGACTGCTGTTCCACACCCAGAAGATGATAAAAAAACCTCCAGGATTGCTTCCTGACCCCAAAGAGGCAATCAGCATTTCCCTGGGCATGTAAAAAAGGGCCACAACAACTAAGCCACTGGTTCCCCAAGTGGGCAATACCGCCCTCTTGGAGGCACTGGAACAATCCAGGTGGGCTGGAACGATCCAGGTGCATATTCACAAACTGCATCTTTTTGTCTACTTCTTGAAGGTAGATGTGCAGGGGGGCGTTGAGTGTTTTTTTTTTCCTGTAAAGGGGGTGGTAGGCCAAATAAGTTTGGGAATCTCTGAACTAAGCACTGAGGCAA